>NC_089498.1:57130703-57433733 GCF_036850765.1 Saccopteryx bilineata | reverse complement strand
AAAAATCAATAAAACAAGGAGCTGGTTCTTTGAAAAGATCAACAAAATTGACAAACCCTTGGTAAGACTCACCAAGGAAAAAAGACACAGGACTCAAATAAATAAAATCCAAAATGAAAGAGGAGAGATCACCATAGACATCATAGAAATACAAAGAATTATTGTAGAATACTATGAAAAACTATATGCCACCAAATACAACAATCTAGAAGAAATGGATAAATTCCTAGAACAATACAACCTTCCTAGACTGAGTCATGAAGAAGCAGAAAGCCTAAACAGACCAATCAGCAGGGAGGAAATAGAAAAAACTATTAAAAATCTCCCCAAAAATAAAAGTCCAGGCCCAGACGGTTATACTAGTGAATTCTATCAAACATTCAAAGAAGACTTGGTTCCTATTCTACTCAAAGTCTTCCAAAAAATTGAAGAAGAAGCAATACTTCCAAACACATTTTATGAGGCCAACATAACCCTCATACCAAAACCTGGCAAGGATGGCACAAAGAAAGAAAACTACAGACCAATATCTCTAATGAATACAGATGCTAAAATACTAAAGAAAATACTGGCAAACCGAATACAACAACATATTAAAAAAATAATACATCATGATCAAGTGGGATTCATCCCAGAATCTCAAGGATGGTTCAACATACACAAAACGGTTAACGTAATACACCTTATCAACAAAACAAAGAAGAAAAACCACATGATCTTATCAATAGATGCAGAAAAGGCTTTTGATAAAATACAACACAATTTTATGTTTAAGACTCTCAACAAAATGGGTATAGAAGGAAAATATCTCAACATGATAAAGGCCATATATGATAAACCATCAGCCAACATCCTATTAAACGGAATAAAACTGAGGACTTTCTACCTTAAATCAGGAACAAGACAGGGTTGTCCACTCTTTCCACTCTTATTCAACGTGGTGCTAGAAGTTCTGGCCAGAGCAATCAGACAAGACAAAGAAATAAAAGGCATCCATATCGGAAAAGAAGAAGTAAAGCTATCACTTTTTGCTGATGATATGATCCTATACATCGAAAACCCGAGGGACTCCACAAAAAGATTATTAGAAACAATAAACCAATACAGTAAGGTCGCAGGATACAAAATTAACATACAAAAGTCCATAGCCTTTCTATATGCCAACAATGAAATATTAGAAAACGAACTCAAAAAAATAATCCCCTTCATGATTGCAACAAGAAAATAAAATACCTAGGAATAAACATAACAAAGAACGTAAAGGACCTATATAATGAAAATTACAAAGCATTGTTAAGGGAAATCGAAAAAGATACAATGAGATGGAAAAATATTCCTTGTTCTTGGCTAGGAAGAATAAATATAATCAAAATGGCCATATTACCCAAAGCAATATACAAATTTAATGCAATTCCCATCAAAATCCCTATGAGATTTTTTAAAGAAATGGAACAAAAAATCATCAGATTTATATGGAAGTATAAAAAACCCCGAATAGCCAAAACAATCCTAAGGAAAAAGAATGAAGCTGGGGGCATTACAATACCTGACTTTAAACTATATTATAGGGCCACGATAATCAAAACAGCATGGTATTGGCAGAAAAATAGACACTCAGACCAATGGAACAGAATAGAAAGCCCAGAAATAAAACCACATATATATGGTCAAATAATCTTTGATAAAGGGGCCAACAACACACAATGGAGAAAAGAAAGCCTCTTTAACAAATGGTGTTGGGAAAACTGGAAAGCCACATGCAAAAGAATGAAACTCGACTACAGCCTGTCCCCGTGTACTAAAATTAATTCAAAATGGATCAAAGACCTAAATATAAGACCTGAAACAATAAAGTACATAGAAGAAGACATAGGTACTAAAATCATGGACCTGGGTTTTAAAGAACGTTTTATGAACTTGACTCCAATGGCAAGAGAAGTGAAGGCAAAGATAAATGAATGGGACTACATCAGAATTAAAAGTTTTTGCTCAGCAAGAGAAACTGATATCAAAATAAACAGACAGCCAACTATATGGGAACTGATATTTTCAAACGACAGCTCAGATAAGGGCCTAATATCCAAAATTTACAAAGAACTCATAAAACTCAACAACAAACAAACAAGCAATCCAATAAAAAAATGGGAAGAGGACATGAACAGACACTTCTCCCAGGAAGAGATACAAATGGCCAACAGATATATGAAAAGATGCTCAGCTTCATTAGTTATTAGAGAAATGCAAATCAAAACTACAATGAGATACCACCTCACCCCTGTTAGATTAGCTATTATCAACAAGACGGGTAATAGCAAATGTTGGAGAGGCTGTGGAGAAAAAGGAACCCTCATTCACTGTTGGTGGGACTGTAAAGTAGTACAACCATTATGGAGGAAAGTATGGTGGTTCCTCAAAAAACTGCAAATAGAACTACCTTATGACCCAGCAATCCCTCTACTGGGTATATACCCCAAAACCTCAGAAACATTGATACGTGAAGACACATGTAGCCCCATGTTCATTGCAGCACTGTTCACAGTGGCCAAGACATGGAAACAACCAAAAAGCCCTTCAATAGAAGACTGGATAAAGAAGATGTGGCACATATGCACTATGGAATACTACTCAGCCATAAGAAATGATGACATCAGATCATTTACAGCAAAATGGTGGGATCTTGATAACATTATAAGGAGTGAAATAAGTAAATCAGAAAAAAACAAGAACTACATGATTCCATACATTGGTGGAACATAAAAATGAGACTAAGAGACATGGACAAGAGTGTGGTGGTTACCAAGGGTGGGGGGGGGAGGGAGGACATGGGAGGGAGGGAGGGAGAGAGTTAGGGGGAGGGGGAGGGGCACAGAGAACTTGATAGAGGGTGACGGAGGACAATCTGACTTTGGGCGAGGGGTTTGCAACATAATTTGATGACAAAATAACCTAGACATGTTTTCTTTGAATATATGTACCCTGATTTATTAATGTCATCCCATTACCATTAATAAAAATTTATTTAAAAAAAAGGAAAAAAATGTAATTGTTGTGGCCCTGGTCGGTTGGCTCAGCGGTAGAGCGTCGTCCTGGCGTGCGGGGGACCCGGGTTCAATTCCCGGCCAGGGCACATAGGAGAAGCGCCCATTTGCTTCTCCACCCACCCCATCCTTCCTCTCTGTCTCTCTCTTCCCCTCCCACAGCCATGGCTCCATTGGAGCAAAGATGGCCCGGGCGCTGGAGATGGCTCCTTGGCCTCTGCCTCAGGCGCTAGAGTGGCTCTGGTCGTGGCAGAGCGACGCCCCGGAGGGGGCAGAACATCGCCCCCTGGTGGGCGTGCCGGGTGGATCCCGGTCGGGCGCCATGTGGGAGTCTGTCTGACTGTCTCTCCCCATTTCCAGCTTCAGAAAAATACAAAAAAAAAATGTAATTTTTGTAAGTACATGTAATATGAGATCCACCATTTTAACAATTTTTTAAGTGTACATTATTGTTGATTATAGGTACAGTGTTGTTCAGCAGGTCTCTAAGGCTTGTCCGTCTTGTCTACTGAAATTTATACTCATTGATTAGTAACTACCTGTTTCCTCTTCCCCCCAGCCCCTGGTAACTTATTTCTTTAAATTTACCATAATAGTAAAGTATATATGAAGAAACATCTGGGGAAAGGCTAAAAGTTTGCAAATAATTCAACTTTCCATCCATGAGATTTTATTTGCAAATTTTTTTTTTTATCATATTTGAGCATATGGACCCAAGTTATAGTCTCATCTTATACAAATAGAAACCTGGAAAATACATAAAGCACTGTTTTTGTTTTTGTTTTTTTTTTTGCCATGGAATAATGGAATGAGCAGGACTATGATCATTGAATGAAGCAAAACAAAAGCAGATGAAGTTTGTGCTGGCTTCGGCTTCATGACTGAGGGGCAATTTCCAGGCTACACCAAAGAGGGACAGAACATAAGCAGTCTCCTTGGAACACTAACACGCTATTCTCCATTCTACAAATAAATAGTTATTAAGTTATTAATTGGAAGATTTGACATCATTTAAATTAGAGGTAAGTAGAAATAGCAAGAAAATGAGAAAGTTTTTTATATTTTGAGAATAGTTTTAAAATGTGCTAAGTATAATTTTATATTTCAGAAGAATCAGATACATAAATTCTAACTTTTCTGGTATAATTCCTTAACTAGTGCCCCAAATTTTTTATCATAGACAGTTATTAGTGAAAATAAAATCCATCCCACTATTAAGTCTGTTCATTAAAATACCCAGATGTAGAAAACTTTCATGTCAACTTGTAGACTTTTATTCAGTAGAATGCAAATTTTATCTGTCCAGTAAAACAGATCACTCCACTTTTAAATGTACCAGTAATATTAATATTCTTTTACTAAATTGCCTATATTACCTAGCACTGAAAATTTACCAATTTTGACAGATTATTTGTTCCCTAATTAATAAATGAGATAAAATATTCTATATGTGTTTATTTTGCACTTTTATAAGAGCTGCTTAAAAATCTTTTTGAAAATTACATTTTATGTCATCGTTCTTGTTATTCCAGAGTTGAGAGACTCTTTAGATCATTATATTAACACTTATCCTCTGCACCAGACACTGTTCCAGGAACTGGTTCCATCATCAAGATTTTCACAGCTTGGCTGGGGAGTTTTAATGTCATGTGGCAAGATCTCTAGTGAAATTACTCAAAATGATATGAGGATAAGCATTTAGAGCACACAATTTTGACTGAAGTATTAAAATTACAGAAAACTACAAAGAAGAGGCAATATTAAATTTAAGTTTTGAAATTTAAGAAGTATTTAACTGACAAGGCTAGGAAGAAAAGTGGAAAGTGAGGAAGAGGAATATATTTTAGGAAGAAAAAGTATCAGCAAAGGAATAAATACTTAGAAGTGTTTGGTATACTCATTCGATCCAGAACTTCAGGGTGTTCAGAGCAGAGGGTGTGTAAAATTGGGAGTGGTAATAATAATCTTATAAATAAAGGGTGGGTATAGTTTTGAAGGGTATTTTATTCCTTTCTAAAGTGTTTGGCATTAAATTTTTGAAAAAGAATGTATACCACCACTGGCTAGGCAGATGTATGAAAGTTTTTTTTTGTTGTTGTTGTTGTTTTCAGAGAGAGAGAGGGATAGATAGGGACAGTCGGACAGAAAGAGAGAGAGATGAGAAGCATCAATCATTAGTTTTTCATTGCGACACCTTAGTTGTTCATTGATTGCTTTCTCATATGTGCCTTGACCCTGGGCCTTCAGCATGAAAGGTTTTAAAGAACTTTCCTTTATGGTAATAGATTAATTTTTATATATTTACTTGGTGTCAAAGTGGAGAATTAATTGAAGAGAAAACATACCAGATTTATGAAAAATAAAAAGTTTTTCTTGAAAGAATCCAAGACAGAACTGATTTTCAGATTAACTAGAAAGATTGATTGAACATGAGTTGATGTGATGTGAGTCAGAAAGATGAGTTAATGAAGTCTTCTTGGTTTATTGCTTGAGTGATAAACTGGATGGGTGGTCTGGGTGGCATTACCAGAGAGGAAAGGCAGACTCAAGAACAACCTGGTAAAATAGGAAAGTCAAACATTATATTATAAATAAAATACGGTGAGATTATATGGCTAAGGAAAACACATGCCCCATTCCTAAGATATTTTTATCTAAAAAAAATTCAATTTAATTTAACATATAGATAGCATGAAGTTCAGCATATACATTGGAACTGAGTGGAATTGAGCTGGAATTCTGGCTCACCCTAAACTATGTGAAATGAAGCTGATTATGAAAACCTTCTGGACATTAAATTTCTCATCTGCAAAATGGTGGTAAAGGATGTACTTTGTATGATGTTATTGTGAGCTAATGAATGTAAATAAACTTACATAGAGCCAGGAAGATAGTTGACTCTCAATAAATGAAACTAAGAGTGGTTAAAATTTTCTTATTCTCCTAGGGATAATTAAGTTTTTAATGCTACTTCTTGTTCAGACCAAGTCAAATGAATATTTGCCCAGTGCTAGTTTTTTTATAGTTATTCATTTATTTGCTGACTCACACATTTAATAAATATTTTTAGGGTCTACTAAGGGACAGAAACTATTCTAGAGGCTGAGATTACTGCACTAAACAATATAAGCTTAGTCTCTATATGCATAGGTGTTTTTTTTTTATTCCAATTTAATACCAGAAAGAAAATCCATCTATGAATATGGCATGGGCAAGTAATGGAAGAATTACAGTTTATCTTTCAGTCTCTTCTCAAATAAATTAGTGGATGTTGGAGAATGTGGATTAGCTGAATAGAGCTCTTGGATATATTTGAAAAACTCCTGTTCTACAATGGTACCCTGAGGGAATAAAGAATTGGGCAATGTGCATATACTCAGGGTTTTACCTCAGCCTTCATGATGGTTAAGGAGGATCATTACACAGAGGTTTAAGCGAGATGCTCTGAGCAAGCTCAAATGCTGCAAAATGCTTTAGGAGAGTAGACCACAAGTGGCTAGAATATTACATTTAAACTTTCAGTTCTCTATTCTATCACTTATTTTGTATTACCATGAAATTCCAACACTTCAAGTCCAAGTTCTAAAATTAATGTGCTGTTGATCAAATAAGTTTGCAAATATGATATATATGTTTGCTCACTTATAATTTGCATTGGCTGTGGGAGACAGGCTGTAAGCTGGCAAACTGATTATAGCCTAAGGCTTAGTTTTAAGACTAAGTTTTTCCCCACACCCTTGAGTATTGCATGATGTGAGGTGGTGCACTCTTATGAGGAATCTCATTTATGCCTCAGATAAGTGACTTTGTATCAGAGACTTCCTTGTTTGTATATTGGATTAAAAATTTTAATTTCTACACTATATAATGAGGCAGAGGAGGCCATGCTGGAGGAGAGCAGAGAAAGGCCACATGGAGGAGAGAAGATGCAGCCAAAATGGCAGCATGCTGAAGAAGATGCCAGTTTGTGCAGAGTTTGTGCAGAAAGAAAGAGATGGGGAACAGAAGTGAATAAGGCTGGTGAGATAAAAACCTTTGATTCTAGGAAACTCGGATAAGTCAGTGGCTTTGGGAGCCCTGAATGAAAAAAGAAGTGTTTTCCCACTGTGTGTATTTCTTGCCCGCTGGGTACAAGCTAGGATTAAAGGTAATGGCCCGCAGGTTTTTGGCTCCACTGTTTCATTACCGTTTGTCTGAATCAAATGCGAACCTGCATGGGCCAGGTGGCTGTGATGGTGACTGTGGCTACTGGCTTTACATTTGGCATAGTCTGTGGCAGGATTCGATACAGATCGGCAAGGAGCCACCACCACCTTTGAGCAGTGTAATAGAGGACTGGCTGCTGTTTTGGTTCCCCAAGGCTGTCCTTTTGGGGGCCTTAGGCTGGCTGACATTTATAGTCATGATGAGGAAACTGAGAACTCTGTGGAAGAGGCTGCCAGGGACCTGCAAACCGAGCAGTGGAAGGAGCTGAAGCAAACGTGGAAGAAAGAGATGCCGACCCTGGAGCTGGAGCAAGCACTGGAGAAGGAGGCCGACCTGGTTTATGAGATTCACTTGGAAATACAGCAGCTGCTGGAGGAGGAATCACAGGTTCGTCAGTTGCAGATTGCCCTGGACATTGTGGAGAGCCAGCAACAGTGGGAGGCTGGGGCTGAGGCCGGGGCCGGGGTTGCAAGGCCCACAGAACAGAAGGTGGTGGCAGCCTGTGTCTCAAGCCTGGCAGCAGGAGCTGATGTTTTCAGTTCCTCTTTGGAGGATGAAGAGAATCAGGCTGGAGTTGTGATCCGTAGTCTCCAGAAGATGAGAGCCCAGCAGCAATTAGTACCTGCTACGCCCCTGGTAGGTCTGCGATTTTGGGACATAGGGTGGCTGCCATCATGCTCTCTGGAGCAGAGATGGAAATGCTGACTGCCATTGCCACGTGCTCTTCTTTGGGACAGTGTAAGACTTGCCAGGATGGCAGGAATGAGGGTTGTGGCTGAGACCCCATGTGCATGAACTGATTCCTGGACTATGACTGGGGTGGGCACTGGCTCCTTTGTTGGATGGATTTATGGATTTTGGACAATATGAAATAGCCTAATGGGGGTCAGGGGCAGCTTTGCTGGAGGTCTTCCCCTGCCCCGGGAAACTTTTCAAACAGCTAGAAAGAAGGCCGAGGACATTTTATGCTTTTGGCAAAATGCTCAGAGACTGGTGAAATGTACCTTTGTAATTGTTGAAATTATATAATTTGTCATATTTCTGTAATTTGTATAATATGCCTAATTTCCTTGTGCAGGAATACCTGTGCTTTCGATTGTGAAATGAGCAAAAAGGGTAGAATGTTGGTCAAATAAGTTTGTAAATATTGTTGTGGTGCAACTTGTGAGAAACTGAGGCAGAGTACAAGTTAGTTAAGAATTTGAGAGCCTTTATTCACTGGTCAGTGTGCTGTCCCCTCACAACCCATGCATAGAAGTAAGGAACAGCTCAGGGGGAGATCAGTATTTAAGAGCAAAAACCACAAAGTTACAGTTGTAGCACGTTTGCACGATTTCTTTCAAAAGCATAAATTGTTAACTGCATTCTGCTTTACTAGCAGGATTAGATCTAAAACTTGCTTAAGCTTGCAAAAATCTTCCACTTGCAGCTGCAGCTATAAACTAGTTCCTCTTAAACTCTAACTAATTTGACTTAGGTCAGGGGTCCTAAGCATGGGCTGGTGGCACACCAGCACATTCCCCACTGATTTTACCGGGGAATCAAATCATTGTTTCCTCCTCAGTGTGGATAGGCCAATAGTATGTCCTAAGTATTAGAAGCTTAAGTGCTTGAATTCTTTTTGTACATATTGTGTTAGGCAGTTAATAATGCATGGTCTAATGGTGACCCCGACTATAAGTAAAATAAAGGGTCTAGTAAGGGTTGTAAGCAAGGTAGTTAAACAAGGGGAGGAAGAAAACAAGTGTTTATACTAACTCCTTTCTGCTCGCTGCTTTTCTTCTCTATCTTGGGGTCTCTTTGTGAGCTGACAGAGGCTTTCCCTTATAACTCCTGAGTGGTCAGTGTAAAAACAGCAAGTCTCTCCTAAAGCTAAGCAGAGACCCCCTTGCTTTAGAAATAGTATATCTAAACCTTTTCTATTTTGTAAAACTATTTCTTCTGTTCAAATAAACTTGAGGCATAACATATACTAGAATATTCAATGGAGGCTTATTCTGTTCTCTAAACCTGTTTTTGTTTTTTTTTCTGTAAAAACCTCTTGCAACCTGCACAAACCTTCTGCCACTTACATAAACCCTTAATTTTATAAACCTTCTTAACTGTTCAGAAATAACTGGCTTTCATAACAATTGACCTTCTGCTTTTTTCTTTCAAAAGTATGTCTATACCTTATACCTTTTATTATTAAAACTATACAACATCTTTCTAGTTAGAACTTTAATGTCTTAACCTTTAGTGATAACCAAGCTGGCAATAAGTAATTTTCTTTAAAGTCTATTTTCTTTTAGAGGTGTCCTCCCTCTAAGTAGCTAGTATTTATAGATTAAGTGTAAGCTCATATGTATTTTTCATTACCTTGTAGCTTCCTTTCTAGCAAAGGGACTTCTATTTCTCTTCTGTATGACTCATGGTAGTACAAGCATTAACCTTTAAGACAACTTGTTCTGGCTTTCCTATGACCTCAGTTTTCCTCCCTCCCCAAAGTCTAATTAAAAGGAGGTCCTCAGTGAGTTTCTTCAGGCATGAGCCCATACATAGACCAGCCAGCTTCCGGTTTGTGGCTGGAGCAGGGCATGCTGTCCTTCTCAGGGTCAATTTACAAGGGTCAATGGAGTCAGACTCCACTGTGTCTCTGCTGGGACTGCAGGCTTCAACCAGCTGTGGTGGACCCAGGCAGGTGTGCCTTCTACCTTGGCAGCAGTGAGAGTGGTTAGGATCATAGTGTGTGGACCATCTGCGTGGAAGTCAGTCCTTGGGTGGGATACTTTTTACTGGTTTTAAAACAAATTTGGTTAAAGTTTTCTTTAAGATCTGATTCCTGCATTTTACCTGCCCTGAATTTTGGGAGCCTGTAGGCACAATGTAATTTCCAATTAATATTGAGTGCCTTTTCTACTAGCTATGAGATCTTGGATACAAATGCAGGCCCATCATTAGACCTAATATTAATGGGCAAACTAAATCTGGGAATAATTTCATATAGCAATGTCTTAGTAACTGTTACTGCAGTCTCATTTCTAGTAGGAAAGACCTCTACCTATCCTAGAAAGGTGTCATTACTTGACTAAAATCTATTTCTTAATGTTTACCTGTAAAAGATCTTTTCTCCCTGTTTCTCTTTATAATTTCTTCTTATTCTTAGTTGTCCCTTTCCTGCTGGTAAAATCTTTTTTTTAATTGGTTGTAAAAATAACAACCTTTGGCAACCTGGGTTCTAGTAAAGTTACTAAAATTTCCTAAAACCCCACTGGTTTTAGGGCTACCTTACTGGTAGTATCATCAACTGCTTGGTTCTTCTTGAGTTTCTATGGAGTCTCCCTCTTTAGGTGCCTTGGACAGTGGATGCTGACCACTATATATATATACAGAGACAGAGAGAGATTCAGAGAGAGGGATAGATAGGGACAGTCCCAGGCAGGAACAGAGAGAGATGAGAAGCATCAATCATCAGTTTTTTGTCACGAAACCTTAGTTGTTCATTGATTACTTTCTCATATGTGCCTTGACCATGGGGCTGCAGCAGACCGAATAACCTCTTGCTTGAGCCAGCAACCTTGGGTCCAAGCTGGTGAGCTTTGCTCAAACCAGATGACCCTGCGCTCATGCTGGCAACCTCGGAGTCTTAAACCTGGGTCCTCCGCATTCCAATTTGATGCTCTATCCACTGTGCCACCGCCTGGTCAAGCACCTTTGTTAGTTCTTAAGCCTTCTCCTGATGGCCTTTCTTTCACAGTGCCTCTTTTAGGTGGTTCTTGCCTTTAGGAATCTTACCCATCTTTGGCTAACCAGCCATCTTAGGGACCAAACAGAGTTAGTTATATGAGTGAGGGAGGAGCAACGTACCTTCCGAAATGCTTTGTTTTTTAGAAGCTGATATTTCTACCTTTTTAAAAACTTATAATACATTTTCTTTCTAATTTCTAGAGCTGAATGCTATATAAAGGCTAAGTTGACTGCCTTAGTATCTTCTGGTGCCTCTAGGTCTAGAGGTGCATAGACTCTGTAAGTTTTCTGTAGTCTAAGAAAGCTGCAGGGGTGTTCTGAGGATCCTGAATAACTTCTGACACCTTAGACAAACTTATGGGTTTTTTCCTTTCTCGAGGTGGTCTTGGTTGTCCTAAGTGGGGCAGCAAATATACAGTATAGATTCTAACAGTCCCCTTAAGACATGAGGCTTTCCTGAGAAAGGGGATTCTGAGCTTTCTAATTCTATAAGTCACTTGGAAAAAAGGATTTAAACTATTTTCTATTATATCTATGCCTCAAATTCTAAGAAGACATACCTTATTTATGCTGTAACTTTACATACCCTAACCGATAATGTCTGAAAGCTCGAGAGAAACAGATGTCTGTTTATATCCTTTAGCCCTTTTAATCTAGGCACAAAACTGAAATGTTCCCAACTACTATAACTAGTCACTTATTTTCTCTTTTCTCTTTTCTACTTCTTATGTTGAGAATTCTACTGTTAAGCTAATCAATAGTAATATTTGTCACTCTAGGTTTGGTGATCTAACATTAAACAATTAACAATTACTGAATTACTACATTAATAATCATTATATATCCCCTAATATTTAAACCAAGATTTCAACATTACAAGGCTATGAAATAACAAATAAAAAGAATTAACAAAAGACTCTTGAAATAACATATACATTTCTAATATAGAAAATATTTTTTCTATAACAACAGATCCTTGGTACAAAAAAGAAGTCTTTGTATTTGACAGACTATACAATTCTATATGCCTTATTACTAGTACAATTTACAATAAAAGGATTATAAAACTATTACCTCCAATGAAACACTGATTTAGTGAGAAAAATAAGAAATGGTCAAAATGCAGTCACTATTTTGTAGCCACCCAGCTGGCAAGGAGATGCTAACCCTCTTTTTGACCTACAGTGCTTTACAACATTAAGTCAATATAAGGGGTGGAGTAGCAAACTCAAAAAGACACAAATTTTTACAAACTCATTTTCCTAACAGTGGGCTATTTTAGTTTACATAAAGCCCTTAATTTCTTTGGAAACATAGTAACCCTATAATTCCCTGAGGATCCTTTCTTATAATTGTCTCTTATGGCTAAAGTAGTGGGTATAGAAGGGGCAGTATTCCCTAAATCTTTTCCTTGGGTCTGGCTCCAGGTAGGAGGTGGGGATTCTCTGGAGCCAAAGCAAAGGGAGGGGGGCTGTAGCATGGCAGTGGTGGCCCCTAGTTTACCGAGCTGTTATCTTTTGTCTTAATCACTTGGCACAGCCCTTGAGCCAAGAAAGAGGTTTCTTTGTTATACAATATAAGCAAATCGGTCAGCGTGCCTGGGATTCCTGGTGCCCGAGGGGGAGGGACAGGTGCCCAGCTGTGAGGGGAGCCTGCCGCTTCTCATGTAGCTAGTTGCAGTCTAGCTGCTGTTTCCTCCTCTTGTTGCCTCTGCTGCTGCACTCAGCTGCATCCTGGCTATGCCACCCACTTGCAGACAGGTGCCTGGTGATAGTACGCTAGACTGCCTGTGCTTTCTCTGGGTCTAGCAATTCTTGATTTGGCTGGTCTGCTCTAAAGTTGGACATTTTAATTTACAGAGAGTTTTCAATGTATCTTTAGACAATTTTTACGTTATAATTATTGGAAAATTTAATTTTGAAATTCTTAAGCATACAATTCAGTGGGGTTTGCCTCTTCTTTTGCAGTTTGAAGGGCGGGAGGCAGTCTTTGAGCCACTTTGGCTGTTCAGTGAGAACATCAATACAAATCTGTATATATGGAATTTGGTCCGAGTGTCCTGGACACCCAAAGATGACCGATTGAACCTGGTAAGCAAGAGAGACATTAGTAGAGCACTCAGATGGCCAGTTCCCTGGGGGAACATTGGCCTCTCTAATTTGCACAAAGTATGAAGTCTCCCAGAACTAAAGGTAGCTCCGTGGTCAGTAGCTCATCTCTGAAAGTTATTTTAAAAACCCCCACTCAAGCAGCGTACACGTAGCACACGAAGCAGAATGACCCATGTTGATGGACTGAGCAAAACCTAGACAGAGAGAGACAACCAGATACACTCCCCAAAGAATGTATAGACAGAGAAAAACCAAACCTGAGATCACTGGCCACCATCATGTGCCAGGATAGGGTCGCTGTGGATATGCTGCATCCAGCTCTGCCACAGACCCCCTGGGGGTGCCCCAACCTGTCCGGACCAAGTTTCTTACTGGTAAAATCCTGAGTGGCTCAACGTCCAATTGAGTAGAGATACTCCTTTGGTTCCTCAGGCCGCCTCATGCCTGAGGCTGAGGAACATCTCTCAGAGATCTCTCCCTAGGCAGGACACCCAAAGGCACAAATGGGCTATGGCCCAACCACCAGAAAGGTTTGGTGAATCTCACTGGAGCCTCCAAGATGTTGCAGGGCAACTTGCGAGAAACTGAGGCAGAGCCCATTAGTTAAGAATTTGAGATCCTTTTCGTTGGCCAGTGGGCTGTCCACTTGCAATCCATGCATGGAAGCAAGAAAAGCCCCAAGCTCAGGGGGAGAGCAGTATTTAAGAGCAAAAACCACAAAGTTACAGTTGTAGCACGTTTGCACAATATCTTACAAAAGAATATATTGTTAACTGCATCCTACTTATACTAGCAAGATTAGATCTAAAACTTGCTCAAGCATACAAAAATTTTCCACTTGCAGCTGCAGCTATAAACTAGTTCCTCATAAACCCTAACTAATTTGGCTTGGGTCAGGGGTCCTAAGCATGAGCTGGTGGCATACCAGCACAAATATGATATATATGTTTGCTTGCTTATAATTTGCACTGGATGTGAGAGACAGGCTGTAAACCAGCAAACTTATTATAGCCTACGGCTTAGTTTAAGACTAAGCTTTTTCCCACACCCTTGAGTATTGCATGATGTGGGGTGGTACACTCTTATGAGGAATCCTATTTATGCCTCCGATAAGTGACTTTGAATCAGAGACTTCCTTGTTTGTATATTGGAATAAAAAATTGATTTCTACACTATAAAATAGAGCAGAGGGCCCTGGGTGGTTGGCTCAGTGGTAGAGTGTCGGCCTGGCGTGCGGGGGACCAGGGTTCGATTCCCGGCCAGGGCACATAGGAGAGGCGCCCATTTGCTTCTCCACCACCCCCCCCTTCCTCTCTGTCTCTCTCTTCCCCTCCCATAACCAAGGCTCCATTGGAGTAAAGATGGCCCGGGCGCTGGGGATGGCTCCTTGGCCTCTGCCCCAGGCGCTAGAGTGGCTCTGGTCGCGGCAGAGCGACGCCCCGGAGGGGCAGAGCGTCACCCCCTGGTGGGCAGAGCATCGCCCCTGGTGGGCATGCCGGGTGGATCCCGATCGGGCGCATGTGGGAGTCTGTCTGACTGTCTCTCCCCGTTTCCAGCTTCAGAAAAATACAATAAATAAATAAATAAAATAAAATAAAATAAAATAAAATAAAATAAAATAAAATAATATAGAGCAGAGGAGGCCATGTTGGAGGAGAGCAGAGAAAGACCACGTGAAGGAGAGGAGAAGCAGCCAAGATGGCGAAGTGCTGAAGGAGAAGCCAGTTTGTGCAGAGTTTGTGCAAAGAGAAGGAGATGGGGAACAGAAGTGAATAAGGCTGGTGAGGTAAAAACCTTTGATTCTAGGAAACTCGAATAAGTCAGTGGCTTTGGGAGCCTGAATGGAAAGGGAAGTGTTTTTCCACTGTGTGTATTTTTTGCCCACCAGGTGCAAGCTAGGATTAAAGGTAATGGTCCACCAGATTTTGGCTCCGTTGTTTCATTACCGTCTGTCTGAATCAAATGTGAACCTGCACTGGCCAGGCGGCTCTGATGATGGCCGTGGCTACTGGCTATACATGTCTCTTGTTACCAAAACATCAAATTTAGAAAGGATGAATTGATAGGAAGAGTAATCTAAGTCTTTTGTAGCTTGAACAAGATGTTTCTTGATATAGTTTAGCAGAAAATAAACTTCCACAGATAAACCATGAATTAGGTGACCCTCAGGTATTTTTCTGCTTACAAAGGAATGACCCATGTGTAAGGTGGTCAGCAGTGGGCGAAGGTCACATGAGGAACCCAGACCCAGAAACATTGGCAGGAGCCGCCCACACTTATGTGCACCAAAAGAAACTTCCCAGGAATTCCTTGGAAAAGAGAGACTGTCTGTCAGCCAGTGAGATTTCATCACATCATATTAGCTTGACCACCTTACAGACCCTTTAAATATCCGCACACGGGTCACCCTATGTGACTTCTCTGGCCTCTGTCCCCGGGACCAGGGAACATCGTCCGGCAGGATGTGCTGTACTAAATAAAGCTTTTGCTTATCCACACTTTGTGGCTATGCCCCTTCCTTCTTCCTTGGTGGGGAAAAATACCTTACATTTGTTGCCAAAACCCAGGAAGAGTCACAATTCCTCAAGGACTGCTTCTATCCCCTTCCGCTCAGAGAAAGAACCAGGACCTCCGACCTTCCACCCACTTGGGCACACAGTGTGGTCAGTCCCCTGTCTCCAGCCTCCCCTCAGTTTTTTCTGCCGAGACTCCCTGTCCAAAACCACGGCTGTGTCAGGGACCTGTTTTCAGTTTTGTTAAGAGTGAGTGTGTGCCTGTGGAGATGTCCCAAGCACATCCACTTTACTTATCCATCTGGTGACCAGAGATTGAGTTGCGGGATGCCAGTGCTCAACTCTGACCACTCCAAGAACTGAGGATGGCCATAGAGGCACAGGATTCTAAACCTAATCCAAAAACACTCCTGGAGTTGCCTTATAAGAAATCTCTCCCTCCCTAAAGAAGAAACTGTTCTTCTTCTCTGCTGTGGCCAGGCCACAGAACCCACTGGATAATTGAACCAGGTAGCCCTCCTGAAGAGACTTTCAGTTTTAACACCTTGACCAATTTAACTATTGCCAAAAGAACTGGGAACTGGTTGTATATCCCTTACATTCATGGCTTCTAGTTATTTGTGCTCCCGTCCTAATCTCTGTGCTGCCCATTACATGGCGCAGACCTTTTTTGGCCAGAGAAACCTCACCTAAACCCTCTACTCCAAATCTTTCCTCTTTCACCTGACTCCCAACTCTCTCTGCCTCCTGCCTGACCCCTCCCCCCTTGGGGCCCTTCTCTAGTCCCTCTGCAGAACTCTTCACTCTGGTCTCTTCCCTCCAAGAGCCTCCTCCCCTCTCTTCGCAGAATCCTGTTTCTCATTCACCTTCAAATACAGTCTCTCTTTTTCCTCCCCTCCTGGCCAGGGGCCCCTCCGTTTTCCACTGTGTTCTTAAGCCCCTCCTCCATCAGGCCATTTTCAGCCTGCCATTGGCCCTTTACACCAGTTTGCAGGATGCCCAACCCCAGTCTGCTTTCAGGAAGTCCTGGCCCTGTCTTGCTCTGGCTCCAGTGTTCCCAGCTGGATCTGGGTTCTGGGCTCCCCAGGAGCTCACCTCCTCTTATTCTCAACCCCTAAACCCCTGATCGAGACCTGTGAACATGACACTTAAAGTTTTCAATGGTCACGGCTAGTAGGAAATAGCCGAGGCTGTTCACCAGGACAGCATGCAGCAGAAGGTAATGCTCCAGGCCCAGACTCTTGTGGCAGCCCTGAGGCTGGCAGAGCAACAGGGGCAAGGCACAGGAAATGCCTGACCCAAGTCCAAGCCATAAAGAGGAATCCCACCAGCAGCTTGCTTTAAGTGTGACAAGCAGTGTCACTGGTCCTGACAGGGCCCCTTCCCATGGCTGCCCACTGAGCCCTGCCCTGACTGCAAGCAGCCTGGTCACTGGCGGAACAATTGCCCCTTTTGGGCAACAGGCTTTTCCTCAGTGTCTCTACGTGGAGGACAAGCCAGCCAGGTGGGCCCACCACTCGAACTCCTAGACATCATGGATGACTGACACAGCTTGGATCAGAGATTCCCATCATCCTCACCCACACCGAGCCCAGGGTAATGCTGCAGGAACAGGTAAGTCCATCTCATTTCTTGTGGACACGGGAGCTACCTTCTCTGTTTTGCCATCACACTCTGGACTCTAGTTCCCTCATGGGTCTCGGTTATGGGAATGGATGAGACCCCTTCTTTTCCCCTTTGTACACCACTCCTGACATGCAGTTTTGCCTCAAGCTTGACCCCATAAAGGACTGCTGACAGTCTGAACCACTGAGCCCTACCCATCTCCAGCTCACAAAAAGGCTGGACCCTGCAGATCCCCCTATTACTCCTCTTTTTTAAATCCTTACAGGACCGCATCTGTGAAGTTTCTCAAGTCACAGGCAAACAAATGTCCCTCACGATTCCCCTCAAAACCACCACTTGCTGATTTCCCCTTCCCCACAACATCCCTAATCAGCAGGAAGTAGTCAGATGAATAAGCAGCGCCCCTAATTAACACAAAAGATCGGAATGTAAGGTGGTCAGCAATGGGGGACGGTCACGTGAGGAACCCAGACCCGGGAACTTTGGCTGGAGCCACCCACACTCATGCACGCCAAATGAAACTTCCCAGGAGTCCCTTAGAAAAGAGCGACTGTCTGTCAGCCAGTGAGATTTCGTCATGTCATATTAGCTCGACCACCCTACAGACACTTTAAATATCCCCCACGCAGAGACTTCTCTGGCCTCTGTCCCCAGGACCAGGGAACATCATTGGGCGGGATGTGCTGTACTAAATAAAGCTTTTGCTCATCCACACTTAATGGCTATGCCCCCTCCTTCTTCCTCAGCAGGGAAAAATACCTTACACCATGTACCTAGATTATTTAGATGGACTTCATTTGACTTAAAACTTATTTTAAAATATTTTAGTCCACATTTGAACTTGGGGATTTCACTATATAAAAGCCCAGATTTCTACTTTCCTCTTAAAAAAAAAAGTAGAAATCTGGCAATCGTGGACCCAAATTTCTGCACGTCCACTATGGCTGGACCTGAGCAGCTGCGCTGTTTAAATGTAGCTTGTGGCCCTGGCCGGTTGGCTCAGCGGTAGAGCGTCGGTCTGGCGTGCGGGGAACCTGGGTTCGATTCCTGGCCAGGGCACATAGGAGAAGCGCCCATTTACTTCTCCACCCCCCCCCTTCCTCTATGTCTCTCTCTTCCCCTCCCACAGCCAAGTCTCTATTGGAGCAAAGATGGCCCGGGCGCTGGGGATGGCTCCTTGGCCTCTGCCCCAGGCACTAGAGTGGCTCTGGTCATGGCAGAGCATCGCCCCCTGGTGGGCAGAGCTTCGCCCCTGGTGGACGTGCCAGGTGGATCCCGGTCAGGCGCATGCGGGAGTCTGTCTGACTGTCTCTCCCTGTTTCCAGCTTCAGAAAAATACAGAAAATAAATAAATAAATAAATGTAGCTTGTGTTCCTTCATGCATTTCACTTCTTATTTATAATACTTAAGCTGGTTAAGCATTTGATTTTGATTTTGAGAACCTGCCCACCTCCTAGAGGTGAACAGATACATTGCTGTGAGTTGTCAAGTACTACTTGGTATATGTACTTCACTTTCCCTTTGATGTGTTAATATAAAAAACTTCCAAACCTGTAAGAATTTTTATGAGTTTATTTGAACCAAACTGTTGACAATTGCTGGGAAGCAGAGTGTCAACAGATTGCGAAAGTGCTCCAGAAAATGGCGATTTCACCACTTATTTTATACGTTAGAATCAAAGGGGAAGATGTAAGGAGGTTAAATAAAATTAACTGGTGACAGATTAGGGAGACAGGAGAAAGCAAACTGGAGAAATCTCTGGGATTGGATAAAAAGTAAAAATGTATATATAGAAACGTATTTTACCTAAGGAGGCATAAGATAAGTAAGCTAATTAACATGATAATGATGATGATGATGATGATGATAATAATAATAATAATAATAATAATAATAAAGAGGTTTGTTGGTTCCTGCTTTGGTTGAAAGCCTGCCCTGAGGGAACATAAAAAAAGATTATCCTTACATTTCAAAGGCATAACATCAGGTACCTTATTGTAGATGCAAAAGGCAACAGACAGGCTTCAAAGCAAGCACTAAACTTTGTTCAGTTCAGATAGAGAATAACTCTCTAGTACCTGACTACTCATCATAAACTGCTTTTAGTTAAAAAGTTTCTATTTCAGACCATCCTGTGTGTTTATTTCAGGTCCTTGAGTCTGCAAGGCCACCATGCAGACTTTTCCGGAGCTTGTCAGTTTCAGCATGTGGTCTCTTTTTTCTCCAGAGATATCTGTGACCATATGTTGGGCAGATAAAATGTATTATGCTCACTTTGTTAAAGATGGCGCCGTTGCCCACGGGGAGGCCATCGCCCAGGTGATATTAATGTGTGTTGAGAATCCTTGTAGCCTGGGGCTTGGTTTTGGAATTAAGCCTTTCCCACCCATTTTGATGTGGGGTGGTACAATCCAATCATGCCTCAGAGAAGTGACTTTGTATTAGAGACTTCCCTATTTTGTATATTGGATTAAGGGTTTGGATAGCTACAGTATAAAATAGGGGCAGAACGGGAGCTTGCTCTCTTGGTTCCTGGGATGATTAGCATGAGAGAGCAGAGGGAGCAGAGCAGAGAGCAGCAGAAAGAGGCCATGTGGCCAGGAGAAGCAGCCAAGATGGTGGAGTGCTGAGTGAGATGCCAGTTTGTGTAGTTTGTGTAGAGAGAAGGAAGGAAATGGAGAACTGAGGAGAATAAGGCTGGTGAGCTAGAAACCTTTGATTCTAGGAAACTCGGTAAGTCAGTGGCTTTGTGAGCACTGAATGTGAGTGGGTTTTGGAGTCCAGTGTGTATTTTTACTTGCCCGCCGGGTGCAAGCTAGAATTAAAGACTATGGCCCACCAGTTTTTGGCTCCATTGTTTCTTTACCGACTGTCCGAATTCAATGCGAACCTGCATGGGCCGGGCTGCTGTGATGGCAGCCCTGGCCTCTGGCTTTACACCATATTTTCCAGACTTCTTTATCAGCTAGATTGTAGATACATTTTAAGTCTTCAAATACAATGCAATCACATAAAACTTAGAAAACACAAGAGTAGAAATGTTGTACAGATGCAAAAGTGCAGAGGTGTAAGATTTTTTTTCAAAATTCTTTTTAGGTGCACCATTTACAGAAGAACAAATGTCCAGGTTTTCAGTGTTACTGATGAGTTTTGACAAATGCATACAACTCAAGTAATATTCAACTCTATTACATACAAAACATTTCATCACTACAGAAGACTGCCTGTGGTCCTTTCCAGTCATTTCATACCTCCCATTTTTTAAAATTCTTACAGGAATATTTGTTATTTTCTTCATCATAGTTTAACTAAACTTCATATACAGAATGCAGTATCTTGTGCCTGGCTGTTGGGCACATAAGATATATTATGCTCACTTTGTTAATGATGGCACTGCCCACATGAAAGCCTATCGCCCAGGTGATTGCTTAGGATGGGCATGATTATGTTAATATGTGTTGGGGGAGGGCTTTCGCACCAAAACGTTTTAAAAGGAAGAGAGATCACGTTGTTCCGGGAGAAGATTATGTTCTGGGAGTGATTATGTTCTAGGAGAAGCCCATGCTGTAGAAGAGCAGAAAAAGGCCACGTGGAGGAGGCCAGGAGAAGCAGCCAAGATGGTGGAGCATTGAAGGAGAAGCCAGTTAGTGCAGAGTTTGTGCAGAGAGAAGGAGATGGGGAACAGAGGTGAATAAGGCTAGTGAGCTAGAAACCTTTGATTCTAGGAAACTTGGATAAGTCAGTGGCTTTGGGAGCCCTGAATGGAAAGAAGTGTTTTCCCACTGTGTGTATTTCTTGCCCACAGGATGCAAGCTAGGATTAAAAGTAATGGTCCACCAGTTCTTGGCTTTATTGTTTTATTACCGACTGTCTGAATCTAACACAAACCTGCATGGGCCAGGAGGCTGTGATGGTGGCTGTGGCTACTGGCTTTACACTGGCTTTTCTTCAGATAGGATATTTCATAGTCTTGTATATTGGAACAGTGAGAAACAAATGTTCACCGTTAGATTCGGGGAGATGTGCTGTGGCTGCCAGAGTGTAACTATTGAAGGAGCAGGAACAGGGAGGTGCTGATAGGGCCCCTGTGAGGCTGAGAACTAAGAAGATCAGCACAAAGGAGGACAAACATCCTGCATTCTATTGGTCAGAAACCCTTATCAGAAGTTTATGTTTGAAATTCGCCACTAAGCTAAACCCTGCCCCTGTTGCTATGCTAAGTGAGACCTCCCTAGCGAATAGCTAACTGCCACATCTGCTTCTGTATAATGCTTGCTCACTTAGGATATATAAGGACCTAGTTGAAAGCGCCAGGCACAACTCTCGTTTGCAGCTCCTTGTGAGTACGGTGTCTCCGGACATCTTGGGAGTTCGCCCCTGCGCAGGTTAAACTTGGCCAATAAAGTACAATCTAAACTCCTGAAAGTCTTCAACATTTGTTCTCGTACCCGGTGGATGCAACATTCACCACACAATTAAGTAATCAAATTAAGGAGTCTTTATTACAGAAGCTGGTGACCACGAGTGTACTAGTGTCCCAAAGAACTCGTGGCCCCTCACACACTAAGGGGCAAGCTTTTAAAGGCATAAACCACATCCTGGTTGAGCTATAGGGGAGGGAAAGATTCCTAGCAAAATGAGTTACAAAAGCATAAAAACAAGCTAGTTATTCTGCTGATGTTATGCAAGGTTTATCTATAGTAAGAATTTGGGAAGGAATGCTAATTATTCTTACAGGACTTGGGACATATCTGTAGTCTTGCAAGACAAGCTCTGAGGTCAGGGGTAGAAAGTCATTAAGCAAAACAAGTTCTGAGGTTAGAGTTGAAAATGGTAGTCAAAAGCTAAAAAGGAGTTACTTATGCTAAGAGTCTTGCTTCAGTCTGAGAATAAAAAACTTTTATATTTTGAGATTCACCCATCTCATTTATTAGTCTTTAGTTCCTTTTTATTGACAGAAACAATAACATTTCATATGTATATCAATAGTTGCTTATAGTTGTATCCAGTTTGGGGCTCTTATGAATTAAGTTATAAGTATTCTAGTACGTCATTTTATGAACATATGTTTTCATTCTCTTTGGTTTAATGCACATAGGACATTGCTATATTAAAAGGGATGTATGTTTAATATTTTAAGAAAATCTGCCTTTCAAAGCAGTTATACCATCTTATAACCTATCTATACATGATAGTTCAAATTTCTCAAATTTGTTATCCACATTTGGTGATAGATATTAGCTAATCTAATGGGTGTGTTCTGATATTACATTATGATTTTAATTTTTATCTCTTTATTAATAATGTATAATACTTTTTATGTACTTATTGACCTTTGTTTCTCTTCTTCTTTTTTTTTTTTTTTTTGGTATTTTTCTGAAGCTGGAAATGGGGAGGCAGTCAGACAAACTCCTGCATGTGCTTGACCGGGATCCACCCGGCATGCCACCAGGGGGCGATGCTCTGCCCATCTGGGGCGTTGCTCTGTTGCAACCAGAGCCATTCTAGCGCCTGAGGCAGAGGCCATAGAACCATCCTCAGCACTTGGGCCAACTTTGCTCCAATGGAGCCTTGGCTGCGGGAGGGGAAGAGAGAGACAGAAAGGAAGGAGAGGGGGAGGGGTGGAGAAGCAGATGGGTGCTTCTCCTGTGTGCCCTAGCCAGGAATTGAACCCAGGACTCCTGCACACCAGGCCGATGCTCTACTACTGAGCCAACTGAGCAGGGCTGTGTTTCTCTTCTTATTGAATCATTTATTCAACACTTTTACCCCATTTTTAAAAAATTTATTAAGAACAGGAAAGGCAGAGACAGACTCCCTGCATGCACCCTGACTGGGATCTATCAGCAAGCCCACTGGGGGGCAATGCTCTGCCCATCTGGGACCCTTGCCCCATTGCACTGGACCCATTTTTTTAGCACCTGAGCTGGAGGCCATGAAACTATCCTCTGTACCATGGGCCAACTTGCTCCAGTTGAGCCATGGCTGCACTAGCTGAGGAGAAGAGAGAGATAGAGAGAGAGAGAAGCAAGAGGGGAGGGATGGAGAAGCAGATGGGCACTTCTCCTTTATACCTTGGCCAGGAATCAAACCCAGGACATTCACACACTGAATTGACACTCTACCACTGAGACAACTAGCTTGGGCCCACTTTTACCCATTTATAAATGGATTATTTGTATTTTTGTTATTGATGTTTAAAATCCCTCTATGTATTCTGGACACAAGTCATCTGTCATCTCTCTCTCTCTCTCTATGTATATAATGATAGATGACCAATGAATTGTCATCTATCTCTATCATCTATCATCTATCTATATCAATAAAAATATTAATAGAAACCTATACATATAGTTATAAAAATTTATTTCTCTATCCTGTGGATTGCCTATTCATTTCAATAGTGTCTTTTGATGAGCAGATTTCAATTTTAGTTGAGTTTTGTATATCATTTTTTCTGTTATAGTTTGTTCTTTCTCTGTGATAGAATTTTGCCTACCAATTAGGATCAGAAATTATCAATGCTTTGATAAACTTTGTATTGTACCTAAATAACCAATACTTTTCCTTGTTTTGCACTAAAGATTAAGAAACTATTTCAAATTTTATTTAATAATTTTCTTGATTTTCTTAATATTTTATTGAATATGCATACATTCTTAAATAAAATTTAGTTGTTTTGACTATTTGGGGATTCAGTAAATCATATCTTACTATATTTAAACATTTATAATTCTCAACATTATATTTTTAATAGTTATTGATTTTCATGTGCAAAGTATTAGTTTATTACTTTTTATGGAACTACATTCCATTTTTAAACTATACCACACATTATTTATTAATTTTCTTATCCATGGACATTTTTCTACTTTCTCGCTAATACAAAAGTTGCTACAGTATTTTTGTATAAATCTGGAACACACATTTACTAATTTAGTTAGAAGTTGAATTAATGAGATTATTAGGTATACATAACTTTGGCTTTACCAAAGAAATTGTTTAATATGGTAGTTGTACTGATTTATGCTCTCACCAACAGTTTAGAGCAGTTTCTATAACTACACATCCTCATTACCTTTTTGTGAGGTCTGTGTTACTGGACAGAGCTGTTGGCCATTCTGGTCTGCATAGGGCCAGCAGGTAATGTATGGATTCTTGACTTAGTGAAGAAAAAATTTCACAACACGAGTCCAGGTGATTTTAAGACTAAGTTTATTAAAGTAGTGGACAGTGAAATAAGAAAAGGCCTAGAATAGAAAAAGCAACAAGAGAGCCTATGTGGGGCTGCCTTGGCTCTCTAGAAACATTATAGGAAGGAAATCAGACCAGGAGGTGCTGCCTCTGCCCACTGCTACCCTGGTAGCAAGTCGTATGAGGACCCTTAAAGTTTAGGAGACACATGCTTGCGGGGGAAGAAAAGAGGAAGGGGAAAGGTCAAGGAAGGCTGCTCCCTGGAGGGAAGGAGAGTGGGTGCTGTGTTCATTGTTTTAAGGGTTTTTAAAGATTGGGAATTTAGGGGAGGATTTCAATAAACTACACATCAGATTTTTCAGGTGTTCTACCCCAGGGCCTCAGTCTCCACTGATTAATCAGCCCAAGGGCTCGGGGCCATCAACCATTGGGTGTCAACAGGGGCCTGGAGCCAATATACAATCAAGGCCTAGATGTTATTTCTGAAGAGTTGACACTGCATCTGGCTATAGATTGCTAGGCCAGTTTATTTGGCTATCTGTCTCAGTTTCCCATTCTACTTGTCAAGGAATTTTTCTACCTTCTTAATATTCTGTCTTAGTCTGCATTTTAATTTTTGCCTATTACTGCTTCAACTATCTGTTAAGAGTCTATTACATTTCAGGTACTCAACATCTGCTTTGCAAAAACTATCTCTTAATTCTCAGAACAATCCTGGGAAACTAAGAACAATTATCCTCATTCAATCACATTTAACCTGAGATTTAGGAAGATTAAATAGATAAAAATGTTACCAGAACCCCAGTGATTTTTCTTTGAGTCTACCTGCCTTTGTGCAATGGCTCAGAAAAATGCGTGAGCAGAGTTCGCAGTTTAAAAAGAGAAAAACATAGTTTAGTGTTAAATTGGGGAGTTTGTGTTCTAAAATCCTGACTCCCTGATGGTGTGTAGGTTACCGATTATATAGGACAAAATGACAAGACACAATGTGTTAGCAGGCTCAGAGTCATGCTGGGAGCTAATTGGTAAAAGGTGAAGTAAAGGTAACAAATCATTTATTCAGGTCTTGAGGACAGTTCTGAGGTCTTTTTCATTGTCCCCCTGTCTAGTCTCGTGGGAAAGTAGCCAAGGGGTCTTTCCATCTAATGCATATGGATCTAAAGCAGAAGTTAGGTGAACATGTTATTTTTAACCTGCCAGAGGTTGTTGTCTTCTATTGGGCTATTGTCTTCTACTGTCATGGGGGTTGCAATCTGAGGAGGATGATAAGTCTAAGAGGGGCAATATTTTACTTTTGTAATGGTAGTGTCTGACTTTGACATGTCTTTTGGATCAATTCTCCTAGTAGGATGTTTGAGGAATCACATGTTGAAAATGTTGTCTGAGAATATTGTTGGGTTGTTAATTGTCCATTACTTTTATTGTTAAGAAATATTCAAAATGAACTGGGGTATCTTGAGTGGAATGGGAGATTTAAATGGAACAGGTTAATCTGTTGTAAAGTACTGTACCCATATTCTGAAAGGCACCATATCTCACTCCATCGGGTTTACGTAGAGACACTCAGTCCAGATGAATTTTGAAGAGTTTTATTAAAGGAAGAGATTTATTAAATATGCCGGCTGCATATAGCTTACACAGGGAAGCAGACCCAAATTGTGTGAGTGCCAAAAATATTTCAGGGGCTGTTTATATACCCTTGATCACACATGGTTGGGGGGAGAGCATGACATCATGGCACAAGCTGACAACATTTGTTTAGGGGATATACAGAAACATTAAGACTTTCAAGGTAACACAATCAAAGATGTTTACAAATCTTTTAGGGTTTCTTTGCCTAGAGGTGTTTTACTCTCAAGATTCCAGGAAGGGGGAGGAACTACAATCAAGGTAGGGTGGTAAGTAAATTCTGTCTCCCATTGAAAGAGAAGAAGTTTCTCAGTTAACCTTTATTTTAGATTTAAAACTAAATGACCCATTGCTCTTATAAGCCAGAAACTTCTACATTCTTCTCCCTCCCTTCCCTAAAGGAAGGATGGGACAGGAAAGTACGACCTTTCCTCCTAGAATATCAATATTAATTTTTTAGCTTCTTGGTACCTTACAACAAATCTAAGCTTATAAATTTTTAAAAATTAGGTATTAGTAGAAAAATAAAAATCATTTTTAAAATAACAATTTAAATTATAAGATCTTTACACTAAGATGCTTTCACTAGAGACAGCAACGAAGTAGGTATAAGAGCATCTTTAATTCAAATTACAGCAACTTAAAAAAGCATGGGACTTCCGTCAAAAGAACTGCCTTAACACTTTCTTGGTGCTGATGCTCTTTATAGTTTCAGGGTGTTGAGCAGATAAAATATATTATGCTCACTTTGTTAAAGATAGCACTGCCCACGTGGAAGCCCATTGCCCAGGTGATTGCTTGGGATGGGCGTGTTTATGTTAATATGTGTTGGGGGAGGGCTTTTGCTCCAAAAGGTTTTAAAAGAAAGAGAGATCATGTTGTTCCAGAGAGAAGAGTTATTATGTTCTAGGAGAGGGTAAAGAGCAGGGAGGAGAGCAGAGTAAGGCCACATGGAGGAGAGGAGAAGCAGCCAAGATGGCAGAATGCTGAAGGAGAAGCTAGTTTGTGCAGAGTTTGTGCAGAGAGAAGGAGATGGGGAACAGAGGTGAATAAGGCTAGTGAGCTAGAAACCTTTGACTCTAGGAAACTCAGATAAGTCAGTAGCTTTGTGAACACTGAATGAGTGCGTTTTGGAGCCCAGTGTGTGTTTTTACTTGCCTGCTGGGTGCGAGCTAGGATTAAAGGTAATGTCCCATTAGTTCTTGGCTCTGTTGTTTCATTACCGTCTATCCAAATCCAATGCATACCTGCATGGGCCAGGCTGCTGTGATGGTGGCCATGGCTACTAGCTTTACACAGGGAGTTTTAGTAATGGTGTGAGAGGGGAAAAAAAAGTACATGCAGTTGTTAGGGGAGCTCAAAAGTGAGAAATGTAACGTCAGTAATAGTATTGTTTTAATTGTAATGAATAGGACATATGTAAAGGTTATTGAGGAGCCACTGAGCCACTTCACCCGCAGGTGTTGTAAAAGACCCAAAGCTACAGAATTAATATTAATATTTTGGGAGGCTTGAGGAACATTTTGTTGATTTGGGTTAAGGTGTGCAGAGAAATTGTGAGAATAGTCTTTGTACTGTGTGATTGGCATAGCCAGGATGGCCCTTGGCATTGTGTTGTAAATGCAAAGGGAAGGAAAACATGGATCCCCAGGCATTCCACCATGCCTTTGGGGAAAGGGGTGAATGGCTAGCCAGGTGCAGGGAGAGAAAAGCCAAAATAAACCTTTTCTCATAGCAATGAGCCATTTGCAGGCAGTTGTCTCCACCAAAACTACCTCTCCTATGTAAATGCGTGTGGTTAACACGTGTGACTCTGGACAGAGAGATAGCAGATAAACACTAGATAATATAGGAATGCCTTTTAATATGTAAAGAGACATCTTTCTACCATTGTGTTGGCTTGTAAATTTTGTTTTCCCCAAAAGGATGTATGGCTTGCAAATTGAACATGGTCCTATCATGTTAAAGGACATATGACTATAACCAATAGTGGTAAGAGGCTCCTAATTACAATTTTTGCTTCTGTACTTCCCACTTACAAAACTATAAAAACTAAGTAGAACAAAGGGCCAGTGCGCTCTCCTTCAGATTGCTGTCGGAGTTCCCGCCGTTTGGCCAAGCTAGACAATAAAGCTTTGATATGTAACCGACGGACCTTGTTCGTGTCTTCCATGTTTCAGGTCCCTCCAAATTAGGCTTAACAGTTATAAAGTAGTTAATATACTTTAAAATTTCTCTTAATGGCTTCCTAGCCTTTATTTTGAAATGCAGCTTAAAGTCTTAAAGTTTTCCTTTGCAGGAATGTCAGGGAAAGCTTACATTGGGGAGGGACTTCAAAATTAGGGGAGGCAGAGGTTCAATTATAGGAATGTCTCCTCTGCAAGTTCTTCTGATATAACACAGGCCCATTTAGCATTGTTTTATCTGGTGTCTTTGGTAAATTTTTTTTTTTCATTTTTCCGAAGCTGGAAACAGGGAGGTAGTCAGACAGATTCTCGCATGCGCCTGACCGGGATCCACCTGGCATGCCCACCAGGGGGTGATGCTTTGCCCCTCTGGGGCATCTCTCTGTTGCCTCCAGAGCCATTCTAGCGCCTGAGGCAGAGGCCACAGAGCCATCCCCAGCGCCCCGGCCATCTTTGCTCCAATGGAACCTTGCTGCAGGAGGGGAAGTGAGAGACAGAGAGGAAGGAGAGGGGGGAGGGGTGGAGAAGCAAATGGGCACCTCTCCTGTGTGCCCTGGCCGGGAATCAAACCCGGGACTCCTGCACACCAGTTTGGTAAATTTTTAAGACAGCTAGGGTCAGGGATCTCCCCAGAATAGCTAGAACCTGGTCTTTTTGGGACCATCTGCCTCTGGGAATTATCTCTGAAAAGACTTCCTGTTTCTTAAGATACAAAGTTAAGATTTAAGATTGGTGAATTAAGTTTTTAATGAATTGATAGGCCTTAGCTTTTCATAGGAAATCCTGTGGCTAGGCTTTTACAAACGACTGTTTGATTTAAATTTTCCTAATTGCCAGATCCCTCTCCAATTTAAGTTTTCCCTAACATTTCTGTAAAGGTAATCTTTTGCCTGCATTTCAAAGTAAAAGCAAGGGAGCTATTAAGAGAGAAGAGCAAGCAGACTATTTTCTAACCCATATCTCCTAGTCATTACAACTAAAAAGCTACTATTACTAAAGCCAAATTTCTCACTTTTGGGCTCCCCTATCAGTATTTTTAGAAATTATCAAGTTTAGATCTTTCTTCCATACAGCAAATTCTCAAGAAAAATGTATTTCTAGGACCAATATAATCTTCCCTTACCAAATCATGGTTCACTTTTCACGGTCTCACTGTATTGTGGATTTTTAAATTGTATGTATCTAATTTTGTATCGTGGATTTTTTGCTATATCACAGGATTTTGTGGTATATATATATTTATATATTTATCATTTTAATTATTTTTGTTTAAAATAAGCATTTTCTAGCCTATAAAATAAAAAACAATATAAAAATATAAACTATATTAATTAAAACATATTAAAAATATTAAATCAAAGTAAAATATGTAGTGTACAGCGGATGAGCAGACAAAGACTCACACATATGGAAAATGTAGCTATGGCCGCTTCTGCTTGAGCTAGTTTGCCCATGTGAGATCATACATGGCACAATATTGGCTGATGGATAGAAGGCAACCCACCAGAGCACTGTGTTCTTTAATAAATAATAAAATAAATATAAGATTGCTACTTTGCAGATTTTCGCCTATCATGTAGGGTTCTAGAACCTAACCCCTGTGACAGATGAAAGACCACTGTATTTTGAACATAACTACTTATGTAAAATATGGGGCAAAGATGTCATGATGCATTAGATGATCATAAGAACAGTGTAGATCTTAATGCCTAGGTTTTTCTTTGGCCATTTTTTATGCTAACAATTTATTCATTGTGAAAATTTGGAAAATTCAAGAGTACAAAAAGAAAGTAAAAATGACCACATGAAAATATTATTATCAATTCAATGATTTTCTTTCTGAATTGTAGAGAAGAAAGTGAAAATCAAAAAAGCAAACAATCAACCTACCTGACCAGGAAGTGGCACATTGGATAGAGCATTGGACTTAGAAGCAGAGGACTCAGGTTCAAAACCCTGAGGTCACCAGCTTGAGTGCAGGGTCACTGGCTTGAGCATGGGATCATAGACATGACCCCATGGTCACTGACTTGAAGCCCAAGGTCACTGGCTAGATCATAAGGTCACTGGCTTGGGCAAGGGGTTACTCACTCTGTTGTAGCCCACCAGTCGAGGCACATATGAGAAAGCAATCATTGAACAACTAAGGAACTGCAATGAAGAATTGATGCTTCTCATCTCTCCCCCTTTTTGTCTGTCTGTCCCTCTTTCCATCTCTCTTGCCATCTCTGTCACACAAAAAAAGCACAGCAAATAATCATGCTTCCCCAAAACCCAAACAAAAAAAAATAGGGTTATTTATTACTCTTTATTGTTGAATTTATATTGTAAGCATTAATTTGTTCATTAAAAATATTAAGATATCTCTTTTAAGGATAAAATGTATTCTATATTCTATTTTATGACTATACCTGTCATAGAGACAATGACTTCTTGAAGACCACTTTGTGTGCACCAAGGGACCTAGGAGAGACTCCCTCACAATCTTCTATACAGATTTCTTGAGATGGCCCTGACCCCCAGTCCTTGTAGGTATTTGTTGATACACACAAGCAGAGGCATAGATGAGAATAAAGAAGTCAGGAAGGGAACTTCTTTAGAGCAGACAAAAAAGCAAGGGAAGTAGCTCAAATATTCCCACCTATTGGTTATTCAGAATTGCTAATTTTATCCCTATTGTGTTGTGTTCAGCATAGTACTGTGTTCAGTACTTTTGTCAGTGGAGCCACTGTGGCCATTGCCTCAAGGCACTGAACTTTGTCACTGTTCTATGTTCTTATTCAGGGTCTTTACATCTGCCCCCCCCTTTTTTTGTTTGATCTGTTTAATAAGGGTACAAATCTTCAATAGGTTCAGGAGAACATTTTTGCACAAGTGGCTGTAATTGCAGTGGAAGGGGAAGGGCAAGTATATAGAGAAACAGATTTTCAGGAGTTACAGACTTGCCTGTATTTTGCAAAACTTCATCAGCATGCCCAGTTAGATGCTCCAAAGCACCCCAGGTGATATCAGGAGCTCTCTGGGTGCTTGGTAGCAAATTAGGTTTCCTCTTCTTTATCAGGTTCATTCCCAGAGGTGGATTTATTATCAGCTTCTGGATCTCTGGAACCAAGTTGCTTCCTAGGGGCTGATGTCATTCATGATAAGGCCTCATATTTCTTACTGGTATACAAAGAGGACCCCTTGATGATAAAATTACAACATACGTTTGCCTCCAGCTTAGCAATTCAACTGGACTCTGCCACTCAGGGCCAGCTAATACATCCTGGTACAACACGAGAGGCTTAGGCTCTTGTCCGGCTGTCATACCTCTCAGCTGCAGTAAGTCCAGATCAGGAAATGTTCAAAAAGTTAAGAGTAAAAAAGTCTTATACAGTTGTCCTTGTGGGGTGAGTTTCTCCTGATTCCCCTTTTTTGTTTGTGCAATTCATGCTTAAAAAGGCCATTGGCTCTTTCACCAGTACTTGTTAAGTTTGGGTGAATTCTTCAAGCTCCTGAGGTCCCTAAGAATGTCCCAAGGTTCCTTTTTATTTTTCTTTCAGAACAATCCTTCTTCTAAAGTCCTTTCTTCCTCTCCTTTTCTCACCTTTGTTCACTTGCTCAGTTCTTTCTCTTTTTATTTTTTCCCTCTGCACAAACCTTCTACAACCTGCACAAACCTTCTTCACTATTCATAAATAACCAACTTTCAGAAGAACTTACTTTTTTTCCTTTCCTTTCAAAAGTACGTTTACATCGTATACTTTTATCATTAAAGTCATACAATTTCTTTCCAATTAGAATTCTCAATTTCCAAAAACCTTAGCTTTCAGGGAGGACTAAATTAGTAATTAGCAACATTATATTGATACTTCTATGAACACATTTCTTGACCTTTAGAAATAGGTTCTTGCATTGGCAAACAAACAGATATTTTCAAAAGGTGTAACAGATGCTAAAAGGAACCTTTTGTCCAAAACATTCAAAAAAATCAGAAAAATTCAGGATCCAGTCTAGTTTCTGACATTCATAACTGTGTGTTAATGGATTTTACTAAAATATAATTTTTCTCCCTAAAATTACCCTTAGTTTTTGTTTTTTTTTTAAAAAAGCTAAATTAAGATTATCCCAGGCCCTGGCCGGTTGGCTCAGCGGTAGAGCGTCGGCCTAGCGTGCGGAGGACCCGGGTTCGATTCCCGGCTAGGGCACACAGGAGAAGCGCCCATTTGCTTCTCCACCCCTCCACCGCGCTTTCCTCTCTGTCTCTCTCTTCCCCTCCCGCAGCCAAGGCTCCATTGGAGCAAAGATGGCCTGGGTGCTGGGGATGGCTCTGTGGCCTCTGCCTCAGGCGCTAGAGTGGCTCTGGTCGCAACATGGCGACGCCCAGGATGGGCAGATCATCGCCCCCTGGTGGGCAGAGCATCGCCCCTGGTGGGCGTGCCGGGTGGATCCCGGTCGGGCGCATGCGGGAGTCTGTCTGACTGTCTCTCCCTGTTTCCAGCTTCAGAAAAATGAAAGAAAAAAAAAAAAAAGATTATCCCACTTACAGCAGTACGTCTAGTTTTAACTTGGCCCGGTAATTTGCATAAAAACAACAAGAATAGTAATTAATCGTATTGGGTTTTTACAATCTGCTTTGCTGGAGCTTTATAAGAAATTTTCAGATTGAGTTTTAGTTAGCCCCTCAGGGCACACACAAAAGCCAAGTTACACATTTGTCATTAGGCTCTGCCTGTAATCTTTCTAAAACTGTCCCTCCTTTCCACAGTTATAATAAAAGGTTTGTGGCCGCAATGTTGCAGCAAGTACCTGGGCTCCATGTAATTCGATACATACATTTTGACAAGCAGCAATCATCTGAGCTATGTTAAGATTTTGGCCTCATACAAGGATGGTACAATATTCATAAATCAATCAATGTGATTCATCACATAAACAAAAAGAAGGAGAAAAAACGTATGATAATTTCAATAGATGCAGAAAAAGCATTTGATAAAATCCAGCACCCATTCATGATCAAAACCCTCAGCAAAGTGGGAATACAGGGAACATACCTCAACATGATAAAAGCCATCTATGAGAAACCCACAGCCAACATCATACTCAATGGGCAAAAATTAAAAGCAATACCCTTAAGATCAGGAACAAGGCAGGGGTGCCCCCTTTCACCACTCTTATTTAACATAGTCCTGGAAGTCCTAGCCACAGCAATCAGACAAGAAGAAGAAATAAAAGGCATTCAAGTTGGAAAAGAAGAAGTAAAACTATCATTATTTGCAGATGATATGATATTGTATATAGAAAACCCTAAAGTCTCAGTCAAAAAGTTACTGGACCTGATAAATGAATTCAGCAAAGTGGCAGGATATAAAATCAATACTCAGAAATCAGAGGCATTTTTATACACCAACAATGAACAGTCAGAAAGAGAAATTAAGGAAACAATCCCCTTCACAATTACAACCAAAAAAATAAAGTACCTAGGAGTAAACTTAACCAAGGAGACTAAAGACTTGTACTCGAAAAATTACAAAACATTGATAAAAGAAATCAAGGAAGATACAAACAAGTGGAAGCATATACCGTGCTCATGGTTAGGAAGAATAAACATCATTAAAATATCTATTTTACCTAAAGCAATCTATAAATTCAATGCAATACCAATTAAAATACCAACGACATACTTCAAAGATATAGAACACATATTCCAAAAATTTATATGGAACCAAAAGAGAACCTGAATAGCCTCAGCAATCTTAAAAAAGAAGAATAAAGTGGGAGGTATCACACTTCCTGATATCAAGTTATACTACAAGGCCGTTGTACCCAAAACAGCCTGGTACTGGCATAAGAACAGGCATATAGATCAATGGAACAGAACAGAGAACCCAGAAATAAACCCACAGTTCTACGGACAACTGATATTTGACAAAGGAGGTAAGGAAATACAATGGAGTAAAGACAGCCTCTTTAAGAAATGGTGTTGGGAAAATTGGACAGCTACCTGCAAAAAAATGAAACTAGATAACCAGCTTACACCACTCACAAAAATAAACTCAAAATGGATAAAAGACTTAAATGTAGGCCATGAAACCATAAGCATCTTAGAAGATAACATAGGCAGTTAGCTATCTGACATCTCTCGGAGAAATATATTTGCTGATTTATCTCCACAGGCAAGTGAAATAAAAGACAGGATAAACCAATGGGACTATATCAAACTAAAAAGCTTTTTGCACAGCTAAAGACAACAAGAACAGAATAAAAAGACAAACTACACAATGGGAGAATATATTTTACAATACGTCTGATAAGGGGTTAATAACCAAAATTTATAAAGAACTTGTAAATCTCAACACCAGGAAGACAAACAATCCAATCCAAAAATGGGCAAAAGAGATGAATAGACACTTCTCCAAAGAGGACATACAGATGGCCAATAGGCATATGAAAAAATGCTCAACATCACTAATCATTAGAGAAATGCAAATTAAAACCACAATGAAATATCACCTCACACCAGCCAGAATGGTGCTCATCAACAAAACAACACAGAATAAGTGCTGGCAAGGATGTGGAGAAAAGGGAACGCTCCTGCACTGCTGGTGGGAATGCAGACTGGTGCAGCCACTGTGAAAAACAGTATGGAGATTTCTCAAAAAACTGAAAATCGAACTGCCTTTTGACCCAGCTATCCCACTTTTAGGAATATACCCCAAGGACACCATAGAACGGCTCCACAAGGAGAAATGCACCCCAATGTTTGTGGCAGCATTGTTCACAATAGCAAAGATCTGGAAACAGCCCAAGTGTCCGTCAGAGGACAAGTGGATTAAAAAGCTTTGGTACATATATACTATGGAATACTACTCAGCCATAAGAAATGATGACATCGGATCATTTACAATAACATGGATGGACCTTGATAACATTATATTGAGTGAAATAAGTAAATCAGAAAAAAAACTAAGATGAATCCATACATAGAAGGGACATAAAAATGAGACTCAGAGACATGATCAAGAATGGGATGGCGCCCTGGCCAGTTGGCTCAGTGGTAGAGCGTCGGCCTGGCGTGCAGAAGTCCCGGGTTCGATTCCCGGCCAGGGCACTCAGGAGAAGCGCCCATCTGCTTCTCCACCCCTCCCTCTCTCCTTCCTCTCTGTCTCTCTCTTCCCCTCCCACAGCTGAGGCTCCATTGGAGCAAAGATGGCCCAGGCGCTGGGGATGGCTCCTTGGCCCCTGCCCCAGGCACTAGAGTGGCTCTGGTCGCGACAAAGCGATGCCCCGCAGGGGCAGAGCATCGCCCCCTGGTGGGCAGAGCCTCGCCCCCTGGCGGCCGTGCCGGGTAGATCCCGGTCAGGCGCATGCGGGAGTCTGTCTGACTGTCTCTCCCCGTTTCTAGCTTCAGAAAAAAAAAAGAATGGGATGGCAACAGGGGTGGGAGGTGGGGTGAGGGGGGATGGGGTGAAGAAGGAGAGAGGTGTTGGGGGAGGGGAGGGGCACAAGAAAACCAGATAGAAGGTGACAGAAGACAATTTAACTTTGGGGGAGGGGTACACAGCACAATCAAATGTCAAAATAATCTAGAGATGTTTTCTTTCAACATATGTACCCTGATTTATCAATGTCACTGCATTAAATTTAATAAGTTAAAAAAAAAGATTTGGCCTCATAAAGGGGCTAAGACTTTCTAACAAACTGCATTTGCATTTTTGTATGCCTATTGGAATGTGAGAACATCAGGTGCTTGAGTATTATCTATTTGTCTGGAGATAGCATTTTTCAACAATTAACAAAATCTATATAAGGTTCATTTGCCACTTGCCTGATGCTAGCAAAGAAACCCATGGGGTCTCTGGTGTCCTTATGCCTTGTGAGCAGCCTGGTAAATAATGCAGCCTTGTTCATTTGCAATTGAGCCTGAGGAGTTTCATAGGTGCCAGTCCCAACTAACATGTCCATTCCAATTGGAATACAAACTTCTAAATTTTTTTTTTGATTATATCTTTTTTTCTTTTTTTTTATTTTATTAAATTTAATGCAGTGACATTGATAAATCAGGGTACATATGTTGAGAGAAAATATCTCTAGATTATTTTGACATTTGATTGTGCTGTATACCCCTCCCGCAAAGTTAAATTGTCTTCTGTCACCTTCTATCTGGTTTTCTTTGTGCCCCTCCCCTCCTCTAACCCCTCTCTCCTTCTTCACCCCATACCCCCTCTCCCAACCCCCCGCCCCTGTTGCCATCACATTCTTGTTCATGTCTCTGAGTCTCATTTTTATGTCCCTTCTATGTATGGATTCATCTTAGTTTTTTTTCTGATTTACTTATTTCACTCCGTATAATGTTGTCAAGGTCCATCCATATTATTGTAAATGATCCGATGTCATCATTTCTTATGGCTGAATAGTATTCCATAGTATATATGTACCAAAGTTTTTTAATCCACTCGTTCTCTGACGGACACTTGGGCTGTTTCCAGATCTTCGCTATTGTGAACAATGCTGCCACAAACATTGGGGTGCATTTCTCCTTGTGGAGCCGTTCTATGGTGTCCTTGGGGTATATTCCTAAAAGTGGGATAGCTGGGTCAAAATGCAGTTCGATTTTCAGTTTTTTGAGGAATCTCCATACTGTTTTCCACAGTGGCTGCACCAGTCTGCATTCCCACCAGCAGTGCAGGAGCGTTCCCTTTTCTCCACATCCTCGCCAGCACTTATTCTGTGTTGTTTTGTTGATAAGCACCATTCTGACTGGTGTGAAGTGATATCTCATTGTGGTTTTAATTTGCATTTCTCTAATGATTAGTGATGTTGAGCATTTTTTCATATGCCTATTGGCCATCTGTATGTCCTCTTTGGAGAAGTGTCTATTCATCTCTTTTGCCCATTTTTGGATTGGGTTGTTTGTCTTCCTAGTGTTGAGATTTACAAGTTCTTTATAAATTTTGGTTATTAACCCCTTATCAGACGTATTGTCAAATATGTTCTCCCATTGTGTAGTTTGTCTTTTTATTCTGTTCTTGTTGTCTTTAGCTGTGCAAAAGCTTTTTAGTTTGATATAGTCCCATTTGTTTATCCTGTCTTTTATTTCACTTCCCCGTGGAGATAAATCAGCAAATATATTGCTCCGAGAGATGTCGGAGAGCTTACTGCCTATGTTTTCTTCTAAGATACTTATAGTTTCACGGCCTACATTCAAGTCTTTTATCCATTTTGAGTTTATTTTTGTGAGTGGTGTAAGCTGGTGATCTAGTTTCATTTTTTTTGCAGGTAGCTGTCCAATTTTCCAACACCATTTGTTAAAGAGGCTGTCTTTACTCCATTGTATTTCCTTACCTCCTTTGTCAAATATCAGTTGTCCATAGAACTGTGGGTTTATTTCTGGGTTCTCTGTTCTGTTCCATTGATCTATATGCCTGTTCTTATGCCAGTACCAGGCTGTTTTGAGTACAATGGCCTTGTAGTATAACTTGATATCAGGAAGTGTGATACCTCCCACTTTATTCTTCTTTTTTAAGATTGCTGAGGCTATTCGTGTCCTTTTTTGGTTCCATATAAATTTTTGGAATATGTGTTCTATATCTTTGAAGTATGTCATTGGTATTTTAATTAGTATTGCATTGAATTTATAGATTGCTTTGGGTAATATAGACATTTTAATGATGTTTATTCTTCTAACCATGAGCACGGTATATGCTTCCACTTGTTTGTATCTTCCTTGATTTCTTTTATCAATGCTTTGTAATTTTTCGAGTACAAGTCTTTAGTCTCCTTGGTTAAGTTTACTCCTAGGTACTTTATTTTTTTGGTTGTAATTGTGAAGGGGATTGTTTCCTTAATTTCTCTTTCTGACTGTTCATTGTTGGTGTATAAAAATGCTTCTGATTTCTGAGTATTGATTTTATATCCTGCCACTTTGCTGAATTTACTTATCAGGTCCAGTAACTTTTTGACTGAGACTAGTTAGGGTTTTCTATATACAATATTATATCATCTGCAAATAATGATAGTTTTACTTCTTCCTTTCCAACTTGAATGCCTTTTATTTCTTCTTCTTGTCTGATTGCTGTGGCTAGGACTTCCAGGACTATGTTAAATAAGAGTGGTGAAAGGGGGCACCCCTGCCTTGTTCCTGATCTTAAGGGTATTGCTTTTAATTTTTGCCCATTGAGTATGATGTTGGCTGTGGGTTTCTCATAGATGGCTTTTATCATGTGGAGGTATGTTCCCTGTATTCCCACTTTGCTGAGGGTTTTGATCATGAATGGGTGCTGGATTTTATCAAATGCTTTTTCTGCATCTATTGAAATTATCATATGGTTTTTCTCCTTCTTTTTGTTTATGTGATGAATAACATTGATTGATTTACGAATATTGTACCAGCCTTGCCTCCCCAAAATAAATCCCACTTGATCATGGTGTATGATTTTTTCCATATATTGTTGGATCCGGTTTGCTAATATTTTGTTGAGGATTTTAGCATCTATATTCATCAGAGATATTGGCCTATAATTTTCTTTCTTTATATTGTCTTTGCCTGGTTTTGGAATCAGAATTATGCTCGCCTCATAAAAGGAGCTTGGAAGTCTTCCTTCCTCTTGAATTTTTTGAAATGGTTTGAGAAGGATAGGAGTTAGTTCTTCTTTGAATATTTGGTAGAATTCCGTTGTGAAGCCATCGGGCCCCGGACTTTTCTTTGTTGGGAGTTTTTTGATAACTGTTTCGATCTCATTTGGTGTAATCAGTCTGTTTAGGTTTTCTGATTCTTCCAGATTGATTTTTGGAAGATTGTATGTTTCAAGGAATTTGTCCATTTCATCTAGGTTGTCTAGTTTTTTGGCATACAGTTCTTCATAGTATTTTCTTACAATATTTTGTATTTCTGTTGTGTCAGTTGTTATTTCTCCTCTCTCATTTTAATTTTATTTATTTGAGTCCTCTCTCTCTTTTTCTTGGTGAGTCTACTTAAAGGTTCATCAATCTTGTTTACCTTTTCAAAGAACCAGCTCCTAGTTTCATTGATCCTCTGTATTCTTTAGCCTCTATGTCATTTATTTCTGCTCTGATCTTTATTATTTCCTTCCTTCTACTACATTTGGGCTTTACTTGCTGTTCTTTTTCTAATTCTTTTAGATGCAGGGTTAAGTTGTTTATTTGAGCTTTTTCTAGCTTCTGAAAGTGTGCCTGTAGTGCTATGAACTTCCCTCTCAGCACTGCTTTCGCTGTGTCCCATAAATTTTGAGTTGTTGTATGCTCACTGTCATTCGTTTCTAGGAATTTTTTTTTATTTCTCCTTTGATCTCATTCTTAATCCATTCATTATTTAACACCTTGCTATTTAGTTTCCATGTGTTTGAGAATTTTTGAGCTTTTCTGCTGTGATTCATTTCTAGTTTCATGCCGTTGTGATCAGAGAAAGTGCTTGATACAATTTCAGTCTTCTTAAATTTGTTGAGAGCACTTTTGTGCCCTAACATGTGGTCTATCCTACAGAATGTACCATGAGCACTTGAAAAGAATGTATATTCTGCTGCTTTAGGGTGAAAGGTTCTGAAGATATCTATTAAATCGAGTTGATCTAGTGTTTCCAATAAGTCTGCTGTTTCTTTGTTTATTTTCTTTCTTGAGGATCTATCTAGTGATGTTAGTGGAGTATTGAAATCCCCTACTATTATAGTATTGCTGTTGATCTCACCCTTTAAATCCATCAAAGTCTGTTTTATATATTTGGGTGCTCCTATATTAGGTGCATAGATATTTATAATAGTTATATCTTCCTGTTGGACTACTCCCTTTATCATTATGTAGTGGCCTTCTTTATCTCTTACTATATCCTTTGTTTTAAAGTCCAATTTGTCTGATATAAGTATTGCTACCCCAGCTTTTTTTTCATTTCCGTTTGCATGAAACGTTTTTTTCCATCCTTTTACCTTCAATCTGTGTGTGTCTTTTGTTCTAAGGTGTGTCTCTTGTAGACAACATATGTATGGGTCCTGTTTTCTTATCCATGCAGCTACCCTATGTCTTTTGATTGGATCATTTAATCCATTTACATTTAAGGTTATTATTGATATGTAGTTGTTTATTGCCATTTTCTTCTTTAAAGGTGTATTCCTTTTTTTTTTTTTTCTGTATTCTTTTCCCACTTTATCTGTTTACACCAGGGCCCTTAATATTTCCTGCAGCATTGTTTTGGTTGTAATGAATTCCTTGAGTTGTTTTTTGTCTGGGAAGCTTTTTATTTCTCCTTCAATTTTAAACGATAGCTTTGCTGGATAAAGTAGTCTTGGTTGTAGGTTCTTGTTCTGCATTACTTTGAATATTTCTTGCCATTCCCTTCTGGCCTCAAGTGTTTCTGTTGAGAAGTCAGATGTCATCCTTATGGGGGCTCCTTTGTAGGTGATAACTTTTTTTTCTCTTGCAGCTTTTAATATTTTCTCTTTATCGCTTAGCTTTGGTATTTTAATTATGATGTGTCTTGGTGTAGGTTTCTTTGGGTTTCTCTTTAATGGAGTCCTCTGTGCTTCTTGGATTTGTGAGAGTTTCTCTTGCATTAATTTAGGGAAGTTTTCAGCTATGATATGATTGAACAAAGTCTCTATCCCTTGTTCTTTTTCTTCTTCTTCAGGAACCCCTATGATGCGGATGTTATTTCTCTTCATGTTGTCACAGAGCTCTCTAAGAGTTTCCTCTGACTTTTTGAGTCTTTTTTCTCTTTCCTTCTCTGCTTTCATGCCTTCATTCCAGTTGTCCTCTAACTCGCTGATTCGATCCTCTGCTCTATCTATCCTGTTTTTAATTCCTTCAATTGTGGTCTTTATTTCTGATATTGTATTTTTTGTCTCCAACTGATTCTTTTTTATACTTGCTATTTCTTTGTTTAGGTTTTCAAACTGTCCCTCCATTGTTGTTCTAAGATCCCTAAGCATCCTTACAATCATTATTTTGAACTTCGCATCTGGAAGTTTGATTATTTTCATATCATTCAGTTCATCTCTCGAAGGTGTCTCTTGTGGTTTCATTTGGATTGCACTCCTTTGTCTTCTCATTTTATTTTATTTTATTTTATTATTATTTTATTTGTAGAGTTGGTTGAGTCTAGGCTTGGTGTTGTCTGCCTCCAGTTTTCAGTTGTTTTATTTTTAGGTCTTCCTGGGTTGGTATCAGCTATTACTTGTAATCCACTTTCGGATTTGGGCAGCTTTGAAGTCTTGATTTGTTTGTTTTCTTAACAGGTGATAGTCTTGTTAACTGATCTCAGCATGGGGCTTCCTTGAAACTGTAACCAGGAATGCTGTGGGTGTAACCTGAGATGCTGAAGGTCTCTTACACCAACTAATCTCACTGGGGGCAGGGTTTTTTCTCAGCTTCAGTAGGGGGAGGTGTATCTCAGATCTCTATGGAGACCTGAGTTACTGCCCCTCCTCCCCACTTCTTGTTTTCAGCTGTGTCTTGTTGTGCTGATTGGAGCTGGATAGATGTCCGGAGATCTCTGATCCGGAAGCACTTCAGCTCTGTTTTGTGAAAGGTTCAGTCCCTCCCCCAGCTATGGCCGCCTCCAGCACGAATGAGTCAGCTTTTTTATTTCGTTTCTTGCATACCTTAGCCCCTCACAGTCTGTCCCTCTTCCTGTCCTTTCCACTTGGGAGATAAGCTGGTCTTTTCAACCCACCTTGCTCCCTGGTCGCCAGGTAAGTGGCTGTGAGCAGTAGTTTCTGCTCTTTTTCCTCTGTGAAATCCTCTCTGGGCTCTCAGCCTCCCCCCTCCCCCTTCCGTTCCTGTAAGCAGAGGAGATTCAGGCACTCCTTACCAGGATTATTGTGGCTTCCTCTTTGCTCCTTGGTTTTTGAGAGCTGTTCTTGCAGTTCAGTATTGGTTTTTCATTCTGATTTTTTCTAAATTGATTTGTATTCCAGTTTGGTGTTGAGAGCTGGGCGTCTGTGCATCCGCCTACTCCGCTGCCATCTTCGTCCTCCTCCAAACTTCTAAATTTTGCATGACCAATTGCTGTGTGGCATCCTGATATTTTTGTAGCCAGACAGTGTACTGAGCAATGGTGGTTACTGCTTTCACTAACCCCTTCCAGTCCCATGAGGTCATTTAATATCCTGTGCCAACTGCCTCAATCACTCCCTTGTTAAATGTGCTTTGCACTCCATTTTTGGTAATACTTTTCCTGAATTCCTTAGAGACCAGGAAAGAAATATTCTCATGTCACACAGGCAGCTCTGATGTTCCCAATAGGAGGAAAGCCTAAACAAATTCTCTGTCTTTTTCTAAGCCTTACCTAGATACTTTTCAACCTCACTTTCACATGGAGGTGAGGGTGGGAGAACTGTATCTAGAGCAGGGGTTGTTGGGAGGTAGTTGCTGAGCTTGGGGCTCATCAGGAGGGGGAACCTTGTGATGTGTGCCATAAATTTGGTGCCAATCAACAAGGATTCCATGTTGTTAGATGATGTACAGTCACCGGCCCTAATGAGTTGTGGAGCCAGTGTCTCATTTGCTTTCAGTTTTCAATGTCTAGGCTCCCTTTTTTCAGATACCAAGGACACTTTTGAAGCACAACAGTAAAAGGCTTTGTGAGCTGCTTATTGGTGACCTTATGTCCCACACTACAGAGGAAGCCATGAAGTTAGAGCTTAAGGTTGCACTGCTTCAGGGTCAGGAATTCCCCATGATGGTCAGAGGAAAGAAATGGGAAGTCCCATGGTCTGAAACCTATTTGACTTTACCACAGATGTTCAGAGGCTATTTCTCCATCCTCTGTGTCTCCATTACCGGGATGTGTTGATGTGTTGGATGTCCTTTCTCTTTTCCAGGCTTTGGAAGATTGTTTTGGTCCTGTTTCTTACACAGGGCACCACTTATTGCAGAGACAATGACTACTCCAAGTCCACATGGAGTGCACCAAAGGACCAAGGGAAGACTGCCTCACAAACCCCTATACAGGTTGCATGAGACAGCTCCAACCCCAGATCTTACAGGTATTCATTGATACACACAAACAGAAGCAGGGATGAGAATGACGAAGTCAGGAAGGGGAACTTCTTTAGAGCAGACAGAAAAGCAAGGTAAGTAGCTAAAATATCCCCACCTGTTTACTGATTAATAAAATTGCTAATTCTATCCCTATTGTGCTGTGTTTAGCACGACACTGTGTTCAGTACTTTTGTTAGTGGAGCCACTGTGGCCTTTGCCTCAGGGCACTGAACTCTGTCCCTTTTCTATCTTCCTATTCAAGGCCTAGCTGCAGTCACCATCACAGCCGCCTGACCCATGCAGGTTTGCATTTGATTCGGATAGATGGTAATGAAACAACAAAGCCAAGAACTGGTGGGCCATTAGCTTTAATCCTAGCTTGCACCCAGCGGGCAAGAAATAAACACAGTGGAAAAACCCTCCCCTTTCTATTCAGGGCTCCCAAAGCCACTGACTTATCCAAGTTTTCCTAGGATCAAAGGTTTCTACCTGACCAGCCTTATTCATCTCTGTTCCCCATGTTCTTCTCTCTCCACAAACTCTACACAAACTGGCTTCCCCTCAGCACTCCACCATCTTGGCTGCTTCTCCTGGTCTCCTCCATGTGGCCTTTCTCTGCTCTACTCTAGCATGGGCTCCTCTGCTCCATTTTATAGTGTAGAAATCAAAACTTTAATCCAATAAACAAATAAGAAAGTCTCTGATACAAAGTCACTTAGGGTAGAAAAGGCTTAGTCTTAAAATTAAGCCTTAGGCAATAATGACCCTGACTACTTACAGCCTGTCTCCCAAACCCAATGCAAACTATAAGCGAGCAAACCTATATATCATATTTACAAACTTATTTGACCAACATTCCACCTCTTTTGCTCACTTCACAATCTAAAGCACAGGTATTCCTGCACAAGGAAATTAGGCACATTACACAAATTACAACAACATGACAAATCATACAATTTCAACAATTACAAAGGTACATTTCACCAGTCTCTGAGAACTTTGCAAAAAGTGAAAAATATCCTTGGCCTTCTTTCTAGCCATGTGAAAAGCTTCTGAGGTCAGGGAAAGGGCCTCCAGCAAAGCCAGCCCCCACCCCCATCAGGGTATTTCACATTGTCCAAAATCCATAAGTCCATCCAACAAAGGAGCCAGTGCTCACTCCATTCATAGTCCAGGAATCAGTCCAAGCACATGGGGCCTCAGACTCCCCTCTCATCCCTGCCATACAGGTCTTACACTGTCCCAAAGAGGAGCATGTGACAATGGCAGTCAGCATTTCCATCTCTGCTCCAGAGAGCATGATGGCCTCCATTCCTATGTCCCTAAATCACAGACCTACCGGGGCGTAGAAAGTACTTCTTGCTGTTGGGCTCTCCACAAGATCCAGGGCCATCTGCGACTCACGAACCTGTGATTCTTTCTCTAGCTCTTGCTCTAGCTCCAGGGGAGGCATCTCTTTCTCCCATGTTTGCTCCAGCACCTTCCACTGCTCGGTTTGCAGGTCCCAGGCAGCCTCTTCCACAGAGCTCTCGGTTTCCTCATGCATGGCTGTGAAAGTCGTCCAGCCTACAGCCCCCAAAAGGACAGCCATGGGGAACCATAACAGCAGCCAGTCCTCTACTCCACCACTCAAAGGTGGTGGTGGCTCCATACCAATCTGTATCAAATCCTGCCACAGACTATGACAAGTGTAAAGCCAGTACCTGTGGCCACCATCTCAGCCACTTGGCCCATGCAGGTTCGCATTTGATTCAGACAGACAGTAATGAAACAATGGAGCCAAGAACTGGCGGGTCATTACCTTTAATCCTTGCTTGCACCCGGCAAGCAAGAAATACACACAGTGGGAAAACACTTCCCTTTCCATTCAGGGCTCCCAAAACCACTGACTTATCCAAGTTTTCCTAGGATCAAAGGTTTGTACCTCACCAGCCTTATTCACCTCTGTTCCCCATCTCCTTCTCTCTGCACAAACTCTGCACAAACTGGCTTTTCCTCAGCACTCTGTCATCTTGGCTGCTTCTCTTCTCCTTCACATGACCTTTCTCTGCTCTCCTCTAGCATGGGCTCCTCTGCCCCATTTTATAGTGTAGACATCAAAACCTTTAATTCAACAAACAAAGAGGTCTCTTATACAAAGTCACTATGGTGGAAAAGGCTTAGTCTTAAAACTAAGCCTTAGGTTATAATGACCTTGCCTGCTTACAGCCTGTCCCCCACACCCAATGCAAACTATAAACGAGCAAACATATATATCATATTTACAAACTTATTTGAACAACACCATCCTAGGACTCCAGGTAGAATTTCTTCAAGCAACTTTCATTTGGGCAATCAGATCAATATCTGATTGGTGATTTAGCACACAGGATAGCATCATAATTGAGAAAGCTTCTGTTGAAATGGAGAGTGTCACTGCTGTGTTGTTGTCCCTCCTTTATGTCCTCAGAAACTTTGCAGTGGGCTAAGACAGGGCAGTCACCCCAGGTTCTCACAGTGTGGAATGAAGTGGGCAAAACTGCACCTGTAACAATCACTCTACTGCTATGAAATTCTCAAGTACTTTTCTATGGGCTTTTCACTACCCCATCAACAACTGAAACTATTCATTTAGTTTATAAATGAAACAAAGGAAGATGGGCATCCTCATTCCTGGGGTAATCAGCACAGATGGCCTGAAGGAGGGTGAAGGTAGCTGCTTGACAATATAACAGAATAGGAAACTCTGCTAACCATGGTAGGGAAAGACTCTGACCACAATGATACAATTCTTTTCTTTCATGGGATCATCTTACATCTTTCTCTCTTCTCAAACTAACCACAATTCTGCAAAGTGCAGTGTAAGAAGCCAGAAGAACCCTAAGAGAAATAATTCATTTATTTTCTGCACAGAGTCAATTGTTTTTGTTTCTTTTTAGAAGGAAATAAAATATTATGATAAAGTTCCTCTCATATATGTAAGAATTTTTATTTCACGGTGATTTTTAAAAGAAAATTTATTCTAAGTCAGATAACTTTATTAAAATTTAAGGTATTTATTTATTTCTCCATTGGCCAGAATGACAAAATCATGGTTTTTAAATTCTATGCTTGGGAGAGCACAAAGAAAACATTTTCTTTGAAATGCAATAAAATTCCCATTTATGAATCCCAGTTTTCACAATGAGCTTTGTATCTGTTTTTATGAAAACTATTTACATAAGTTTATTCCAGACCAACTTCATAGTAAGTTAGTCAACTTTAGATTGTTCTTTCTTTTATTTTATGCTGCTAAATATGTAAATAATGCTGACTTTATAAAGCATTTGGCAGTTTATTTGAGACCTGCCCTTCTGCTCAAACTTCATTCAACACACACGTTAGTGAAAAGCGTGTGCAGGCATGTGCATCCTTCCTTGCCTGCTGAGCACAAACAAATCTTAGCTTGTAAGTAAGTACATATTTTAGTATGTGTTTTAAAATGAATATTATTTTTAGGCTTTGATTTTTGCTTCTAGGCATTGATAAAGAGGTTTTACAATTATTGTGTAAAAGCAGCTCATTGATTTCTTAAAAAATTTCAGTTGTAGCTTAAATTGCAGTTTAGGCTGAAAAAAAAATGTAGCCGATTATGCAGGCAGTTTTTATAAACCTATCAAAATATGAAGTATTATATTTCTAAAATAAAAAATTTCTCCAGAAAAATATTAAAAGTATAATCCTGAAAAAACCTCTGAAAATCGAATAATATAGAAAAAATTGTACTAAACCGAGTCTGATAGTGCTCTTCCAGGAATTTAGTACTTTGTGACTTTAGACAAGTCAATCCACCTGAGAATTTTTTCTCATCCAAATAACCAAGTATGGTCCAAAAGTTTCAACTAAATGAAGTAAACGGTGTGTAGAGTTAGCTTTTTTTAAGTTGAATTTGTTGGGATGTGTGGGTCAAATAAGTTTGCAAATATGATGTATATGTTTGTTTGCTTATAGTTTGCATTGGATGTGGGAGACAGGCTGTAAGCATGCAGGGTCATTATAGCCTAAGGCTTAGTTTTAAGACTAAGCCTTTCCCACCGTTTTAATACTAAGATCTTCTCAACACTAAGCTTTTCCCCACACCCTTGACTGTTGCATGATATGAGGTGGTGCACTCTTATGAAGAATCTCATTTATGCCTCAGATAATTGGCTTTGTATCAGAGACTTTCTTATTTGTATATTGGCTTAAATGCTTTAATTTCTACATTATAAAATATGGCAGACCAAGGGCTCACTCTCTCCGTTCCAGAAATTAGCTTTACAGCAGAGAGGCAGCCAAGATGGCAGAGTGCTGAGGGAAAAGTCAGTTTGTGCAGAGTTTGTGCAGAGAGAAGGAGATGGGGAACAGAGGTGAATAAGGCTGGTGAGGTAGAAACCTTTGATTCTAGGAATACTGAGATAAGTCAGTGGCTTTGGGAGCCCTGAATGGAAAGGGAAGTGCTTTCCCACTGTGTGTATTTTTCGCCTGCTGGGTGTGAGCTAGTATTAAAGGTAATGGCCCAGCAGTTCTTGGCTCTATTGTTTCATTACCGTCTGTCAAAATCAAATCTGAATCTGCATGGAACGGGTGGCTGTGATGGTGCCCATGGCTACTGGCTATACATTTGGCATAGTCTGTGGCAGAATTTGGATCATTTTGGTATGGAGCCACCACCACCTTTGAGTGGTGGAGTAGAGGACTGACTGCTGTTATGGTTCCCCATGGCTGTCCTTTTGGGGGCTGTAGGCTGGCCAACTTTCACAGCCATGCGTGAGGAAACCGAGAGCTCTGTGGAAGAGGCTGCTTGGGACCTGCAAACTGGGCGGTGGAAGGAGCTGGATCAAGCACCAGAGGAGACCGACATGGTTCACAAGATTCACTTGGAAATGCAGCAGCCACTGGAGAAGGAATCACAGGTTCATGAGTTGTAGATTGCCCTGAACATTGTGGAAAGCCAGCAGCAGCTGGAGGCTAGGGCCGAGGCAGAGGCCAGGGCTGTAAAGCCCATGGAGCAGCAAGCCTGGGGCTCAAGCCCAGCAGCAAGAAGTGGTGTTTTCAGTTCCTGTTTGGAGTATGAAAAGAATCAGGGTGGTTTCAATCTGCAGTCTTCAGAAGATGAGAACCCAGCAGCAAGGATTACCTCCTACACCCCTGGTAGGTCTGTGATTTTGGGACATATGGCTGAATGCCATCATGCTCTCTGGAGCAGAGATGAAAATACTAACAGCCATTGCCACATGCTCCTCTTCCTTGGGACAGTGTAAGACCTGCCAGGACAGCAATGTTGTGGGGGGGGGGGGCTGAGGCCCCATGTACGTGGACTGATTCCTGGACTGTGAACAGAGTGGGCACTGGCTCCTTTGTTGGATGGATTTACAGGTTTTGGACAATGTGATGGGGTTGGGAGGCAGCTTTGCTGGAGGCCCTCCTCCTGCCATGGGAAGCTTTTCACATGGCTAGAAAAAAGTCTGAGGACATTTTGTGCTTTTGGCAAAATTCTCAGAGACTGAAGTGTATCTGTGTAATTGTTGAAATTGTATGATTTGTCATGTCATTGCAATTTGTGTATGTGCCTACTTTCCTTGTGTAGGAATACCTGTGTTTTAGATTGTAAGTGAGCAAAAAGGGTGAAATGTGGGTCAAATAAGTTTGCAAATATGATGTATATGTTTATTTGCTTATAGTTTGCATTGGGCATGGAAGACAGGCTGTAAGCAGGCAGGGTCCTTATAGCCTAAGGCTTAGATTTAAGATTAAGCCTTTCCCATTCTTTTAATACTAAGATCTTAACACTAAGCTTTTCTCCACACCCTTGACTGTTGCATGATATGGGATGGCTCACTCTTGTAAGGAATCCCATTTATGCCTCAGATAAGTGGCTTTGTACCAAAGACTTCCTTATTTGTATATTGGCTTAAAGGCTTTAATTTCTACACTATAAAATAAGAAAGATCAGGGGCTCACTCTCTCAGTTCCTGAAATTAGCATTGCAGCAGAGAGGCAGCCAAGATGTCAGAATGCTGAAGGAAAAGCCAGTTTGTTCAGAGTTTCTGCAGAGAGGAGATGGGGAACAAAGATGAATAAGTCTGGTGAGGTAGAAACCTTTGATTCTAGGAATACTTGGATAAGTCAGTGGCTTTGGGAAATGGAAAGGGAAATGCTTTCCCACTGTTGGTCAAATAAGTTTGTAAATATGATATATATGTTTGCTCTCTTGTGACTTATATTGGGTGTGGGGGACAGGCTATAAGCAGGCCAGGTCGTTGTAGCCTAAGGTTTGGTTTTAGGACTAAGCTTTTCCCCACACCCTTGACTGATTGTATGATCTGGGTGGTGCACTCTCATGAGGAATCCAATTATGCCTTGGATAAGTGACTTTGTATCAGAGACTTCCTTGTTTGTATATTGGATTAAGGGATTTTGGTTTTCTACACTATAAAGTGGGACAGACCAAGAGCTTGCTCACTCAGTTCCTGCTATCACGATTGCAGGGGCTTCCCTGATCCCTTGCCCTTCATGGGAAGAGCTGGTTTTCTGCTTTTCCCTTGTCTTCTTTTGTGGTTTGCCTGTCTTGGTGAGACACCAATAAATAGGATGGCCCACCATCCTCCGACTCCGCCATTTCTTTACCATCTGCCTGAATCCAATGGGAACCTGCATGGGCCAGGCGGCTGCTTTGATAGTGACAGCCATGGCTCCTGGCCTTACACCCACTATGTGTATTTCTCGCCCACTGGGTGCGAGCTAGTATTAAAGGTAATGGCCCACCAGTTCTTGGCTCTGTTGTTTTATTATCATCTGTCTGAATCAAAAGCAAACCTGCATGGGCCAAGTGGCTATGATGGTGGTGGCCATGGCTACTGGCTTTACAGGATGACATTGGTTAACAAAATTATATAGGTTTTAGGTGTACAGTTCTATAATACAACATCTGTATAGTATGTTGTGTGTTGCTACCCCAAGTCAGGTCTCTACCATTACCATTTGCACCCCCAATTTTCTCTTCTATTCTCTCCACCCACCTTTCCCTCTGGTAATCACCATACTGTTGTCTGTGTCTATGAATTTTTGGGTTTTTTTTAATCCCTTTACCTTTTTTCGCCAAGCTCTACAAACACTCTTCCCCCTTAGAGCTGTCAGTCTGTTCTCTATCTATGAGTCTGTTTTTATTCTGTTTATTAGCTTATTTTGTTCATTAGATTCCACACATGAATAAAATTGTATGGTACTTGCTTTCTCTGACTAGTTTATTTCACTTAGCCTAGTGCTCTTCAGGTTTAGTCATGCTGTCACAAGGGGTAAGACTTTCTTTTCTTTTTTTTAACAGCCAAATATTTTTGTATCATGTTAATGTATCACAGTTTTTTTATTCATATATCTACTGATGGGCACTTGGGCTGCTTCAAAATCGGGGCTATTATAAATAATGAGGCAATTAATATAGGAGTAAATATATTCTTTTGAATTAGTGTTTGGGTTTCATAAGACATATTCCCATTCCCAGAAATAGAATTGCTGGGTCATCAGACAGTTCCATTTTTAATTTTTTGAGATAACTCCATACTGTGGAGAGTTAGCTTTTACACATTAACAACAATTTTTATATTAATTTAGGTTGTCTTTAATACTATGAAAGAAAACATAATTTTATTTTATTTATTTATTTATTTATTTATTTATTTATTTATTTTTGTATTTTTCTGAAGTTGGAAACTGGGAGGCAGTCAGACAGACTCCCGCATGCGCCCGACAAAGATCCACCCGGCAAGTCCACCAGGGGGCGATGCTCCACCCATCTGGGGCATCGCTCTGTTGCAACCAGAGCCATTCTAGCACCTGAGGCAGAGGCCATAGAGCTATCCCTGCGCTCAGGCCAACTTTGCTCCAATGGAACCTTGGCTGTGGGAGAGGAAGAGAGAGACAGAGAGGAAGGAGAGGGAGAGGGGTAGAGAAGCAGATGGGCACTTCTCCTGTGTGCCCTGGCTGGAAATCGAACCCAGGACTGCTGCACGTCAGGCCAATGCTCTACCACTGAGCCAACCAGCCAGGGCAAAAAATAATTTAATTCAAATAATATTACTCTTAAAAAAAATAAAAAACTTATATGTCAAATTCTTTATTGACTTTTTTTTTCATGTTATATATGTGTATGTTTTTATACCTTAAGCAAATAAGAAAACTAAAAGGTTTTTGCCTAAACAATACTGGCTTAATCAGTATAAAATATATTAGACCACAGAGGTTACCTGATTTCCAGACACCTAATGTGGATTTTTTTCAATCTTACACAGACCTGAAAGATCTGCCTAAAATAAATTTATATTCAATTACAGGTTTTCATCTTTACTTAATACCCAATTCTAGCCTTTTGAGTTATTTTATTAGACTAATAATTATATATTTGTTGTTTCCAGTTTCCTTTAATGATCTTACCTATAGCACAAAACATGCAATAAATTATGAGTGAGAATTATGAGTCTATATTTTTAATTAATCTATATTTTTATATTTCTCTACAATATACCCTAACTTACAAGAGGAAGTATTACTCTTAAGGCTTAAAATTTTTATTTTCAATATACTTTTCATTATTTAAATTTCTATAATTGCCAAAGTGATGATTGTGCCTATAAATGAGTTTTTGAAAGTTTTTTCTTACTATTATTATGGTTTGTTACTAAGATTGTTAAACCATTCGAATTATGAATAAATCAGTTCAATAATAACTAAGTCACTAAATCATTTAATCTGCATTTGATAATTTGACATTATCTCTCTGAAACTCAAGAACCAGTTTAGCAAAGGGAAGACTGGAGATTCATACTTGCTACAGGGACGTGCAGAGTTGATCCAATCATCTGCGTTTTTTTGGTTGTTTTTTTATACCTCTCTCTAGGAGAAGAAGAAGAGAAATGAAGCCAGAGGTGTGAGAAATGGCAAATACATTTATTCCTCTTCATTCTGTCTTGGTGTTGAGCTTGAACCTGGGAAAGTAGTACAACCAAAAGTACAGACCTTCTGTGAATTTCGGTCTCCATTCTGTCACTGTTTAAGCTCCATGGCACTGCCTTGGTCCCTTTAGAATGCCGTTTACATATTTAGAATGCTTGTATTTTATCTGCTCTACTGAAAAATATATTCTTTGTAAGCAGAGACTGAATCTTCTTTACTAGTCCTGGCATAATGTCTAATACAAACTGAAATTACAATATATGCTTTCAAAGGGGTCCCCAAACATTTTACATAGGGGGCCAGTTCACTGTCCCTCAGACCACTGGAGGGCCGCCACATACAGTGCTCCTCTCACTGACCACCAATGAAAGAGGTGCCCCTTCCAGAAGTGCAGCAGGGGGCCAGATAAATGGCCTCAGGAGGCCACATGCAGCCCGCAGGCCGTAGTTTGGGGACGCCTGCTTGTGTACCAGAGAGATACAGATTCCAAATCTTAGTTTAACCACCTATGTTGTATGTTGATGGACAGGTTGATTAAATTGTCTGATCCTCAATTTAAATAAAAAAATCTAAAATTAGGGTAGCATATTTTACAGTGTTGTGATGGCTAGATTTATGTATTGTGTTTAACATTTTACAGCTGTTTCTCACTCATGAAAAGCATCTAATACGTTTTTATTAAATAAAAAAAGAAGGCAAGGCACTGTCTCCTAAAAGAGGTTTGAGGTTGAAAACTGCCTGTATTATGAGATGTAGTGGTAGTTTAACAGATTAAGAAATAATTTTACTTTTGAATAAGTAGTTGATATTCCTGTAGGTTAAGACCTCAAGTAAATTCTTCTAAACGTTACATGGCCTCAATTATGATTAAAGAGTGTGTCCTAATCACCACCAAAGAACATAAAATAGGGCATCAGAGGCCAGACAGAAAGAAAACAGAAAGGGTGAGAGCTCCAATGACAGGTGAGGTCATGACCTTGACCTAAATGTAAATTTATTTGATGATCACTTTTTAGACCTAGCCCTCTGAGTGTTTTCTAATTGTTTTTTAGTGGTTCAGATAGTTAAATAGATATCTATGAGAAAGAGTTAGATTACCATTTTTCTGTCTTTAAAGTAGAAACTAAGAAGCGGAGCCAAGCAGTAGCTAAAAGAGGCTCCTAAAGAAAGACTGCACAAAAAGTAGGCCCCACAGAAACCATGGGAGGCTTGAGATTTTATATCACTTTCTTCATAAATTAAGAACTTTACCTCATAGCATTGTGTTTTAATTGTGTCCTTGGTTTTGGCTGAGTCAGTGTTGCATTTTCTTAATTTGATGGAAGAGCCAGAGATATATGAATATAACCACAAAAGAGTTATCCAGAAAAGACACATTCTCATATCCTCTCAATATACCTTTCAATCAGAGTATAACTAGGTCTAAAAGACAAATACATTTTTGTTACTCCATGTGAATGCATAACAATTCTTGATTTAGCTGCTAGCTATAAGTTCTTAAGTACAAATATTCTCTAGAGAAAACAGAAAGATGCCCATCTTTCAGCTGTTTAGTGTTCATTTCAATAGCAAAGATCTAAAATTCTTGTGCTAAGGGACTGTGTTAATCTGTAAGAACTGTTATTCTCTGTGTGCTTGTATTTGTGTGTGTTGACTATCCAAACTCAAATTAATCTGCCAGATAAAATAAAAATGATTCGGCCCTGGCCGGTTTGCTCAATGGTAGAGCATAGGCCTGGCGTGTGGGAGTCACGGGTTTGATTCCTGGCCAGGGAACACAGGAGAAGCGCCCACCTGCTTCTCCACCCCTCCCCCTCTCCTTCCTCTCTGTTTCTCTCTTCCCCTCCCACAACCCAGGCTCCATTGGAGCAGTTTGCCCAGGCACTGAGGATGGCTCTGTGGCCTCTGCCTCAGGTGCTAGAATGGCTCTGATTGTGGCAGAGCAACTCTCCAATATAGGCAGAGCATCGCCCCCTGGTGGGCATGACGTGTGGATCCCGGTTGGGTGCATGCAGGAGTCTGTCTGACTGCCTCCCTGTTTCCAGCTTTGGAAAAATACAAAAATAAATAAATAAAAATAAATAAATTAATTAAAAAATGATTCAATATAATGTTGGATGTAGGTTTAATGCTATTTCTATAAAAATCCCAGCAAGACATTTTATAGATATAGACTAGATTATTCTGAGGTTAATATGGAAAAATGAGTAAGATAGGATAGCTAAACAATTATTAAAAAGAAAGATAAAGTAGAAAAATCACTCTAATTGATTTCAAGATATATTTCATAGCTACAGTGATCAAGATTGTATAATGTTGGCAGAGGAAAAAACATCAATCAATGTAACAGAATAATCCCAGGAATTAATCCCCCAAAAGAAATAAGCAGTTCAAGAGAGGAACTGTATTCTATTTCAATAAAAGGTGATGGAGCAATTTGACATCCAGAGAAAGGAAATTAAACTTCAACTTAAGTTTTAAATCTTACATAAAAATTGATTCAAAATGAATCATTTACTTAAAGGTAAAATAAAAAATTATGAAACAAAATATTGGAGAAAACATTCAGTTTCTAGGACTAGGTAAAATAAAGACTTTTTAGGCAATAGTCTCAACCTTAAAAGAAATATTTATCAATTGGACTTAACCAAAAGTAAAAGCTTTTGTTCTGAGCAAGACTATGAAGAACTAAAAAGGCAAGTTTAAAATTGAGTAAAAAATATTTGCAAATTATCTGGCCTGTGTTAGTGCAGTGGATAGAGCTCTGAGCTGGAATACTGAAGTCACCCATTTGAAGCCCTGATTTGCTGGTCAAGGCACATACAACAAGCAACCAATGAACATCTAGAGTGAAGCAACTGCTTCTTGTTCTCTGTTTCTCTTCTCTCTGTAAAATCAATAAATAAAATCTAAAATAAAATAATAATTGCAAGTCACATAGACAGCTAAGGACTCATACCTAGACAACTTAAGGAACTTTCAAAACAACAGTAAAAAATTTTAAAATCCAATTAGAAAATGGGCAATACACATGAGTAAATATTTCACTGAATTGAATACATAGTTGGAAAACAAACACATGAAAATATATTCAACATTGTGAGGAAATGCACATTTAAACCAAAATGAGATATCACTACACCTGTCACAACAAAGTAAAATCTATTGACAACACTAAATACTAATAAGATGCAGAAAACTGGAGCACAGATTTTGCTGGTAGAAATGTAAAATGGTACAGCCATTCTAAAAAACAGCTTGCCAGTGTCCTAATATCTAAACATGCAGCTACCTAATGACTCAGCAATTGTACTCTTAGACATTTATCCAAAAAATAAAAAGTTATGTTCAGTCAAAAGCCAATACATAACATTCACAGCAGCTTTATTGGTACTAGCTGCTATACTAGGCAAAAGGAGTTATCTTTCAATGGGTGAATGGTTAAACAAACTCAGTATAGCCATATTATGGAAGAGCAATAAGTAACAAACAGAAACATATTGTGATACACATTACTCTCTTAATGAATCTTCAGAGGTTTATGATGAGTGAATAAATCCAGTCTCAAAAAGATATATTCTGTATGATTCCATTTACATAACATCCTAGAAATGAAAATAAATGACTGTTCATCAAAGGTGAAGAAAGATTAAATGTGAGTGGGAAGTGGGTGTGGTTGTAAAGTACAATCACAGGTAGCCTTGTTTGGGGAATATATCCAGTAGATTTTATGTGCCAGTGTCAATATCTTGGTTATCATATTGTAAGATAATTTTGCAAGAAGTTATTATAGAGTATACTTGGGGAAAAGGTACATAGGATTTCACTCTATTATTTCTTACAATTAAATGCAAATTTATAATATTTCAAATAAAAATAATTTAGTAAAAATAAATTTTGGAGAGGCAGATTAGATTTCCAGCCCAAATTTATGTGAAAAATGAATGACAGTTTAATATATAAATATAATTTATAAGAAGTTCTTAAGTAAAGGCTGAGTGATAACTCTTAATGATAGAATGGAAAAGAACACTGAAATGAATGAAAAGTAACACAAAGGAAATATTAGTCTTTTGCAAGAAGTTAGGCCTTGATATGACACCTGTGAACAATGGTGAGAAATTATGTAGAAGGAAATATTAGACTGTACACATGGAATTTTCAGGGCATCATATGTTACAGATAGACTTCTGGCCTTCTCCAGTTAGCTCAGAGGTAGAGTGTCGGCCCAGCGTGTGAAAGTCCTGGGTTTGATTCTTGGCCAGGGCACACAGGAGAAGTGCCCATCTGCTTCTCCAACTTTTCCCCTCTCCTTTCTCTCTATCTCTCTCTTCCCCTCCTGCAGCCAAAGCTCCATTGGAGCAAAGTTGGCCCGGGTACTGAGGACAGCTCCATGGCCTCTACCTCAGGTGCTGGAATGGCTCCAGTTGCAACAGAACAACACCCCAGATGGGCTCAGCATCACCCTCTAGTGGGCATGCCAAGTGGATCCTCGTCGGACGCACGTGGGAGTCTGTCTCTCTACCTCCTTGCTTCTCCAGAAAAATACAAAAAAAGAAAAAAAAGAAATAGACTGCTGTATTCAATTTTAAATAATTAATTTTTAAATAATTGTATGCTTAAAATTGCAATAATACATTAAAATACGGGAAAGTGGTAGAAAGTGTATTTAATAAGATGAACTCCTATGAATTTTAAGAATTCTTTTTCTTCAACCATAATACGAACTTTAAAGTGTTATATTTCTTTGGTTTTATTTATACCATAATGACTTAGCATTACGGATGATTTCATAAAATGGTCTAGTGATGATGACACATATAGGAGGAATTAATACATTAAACTTAAATACAACAGAGCAACAGCTATTTGTAAAGTCACTAATATGTTTCATTAATGACAAGTGTTTTATTGGTATCTCATAATGATTTGTAGAATATTTATTCAAGAGGGAATTAGTAAAACAAACTCTTTTGATCCTACTGACACATTTTAAATCGATCTACATACTTCTATATCATATCCTAACACTTTCAACAAGCTACTACTGTCTCCCCTGGACTATTGGATTGCTATTTTTTCTACTTCTGTCCCCTTTCCACCACAAGTTACTTCTTACATAGTAGCCACAGTTTCCCTTTCCTGCTTAAAAACACCCAAAATTGCATTTAGAATTAAACCCAAAGTTCTTGGTCTGGTTTCAGCCTTGTTCCTCCTGACCCTACTACGCTCCACATATACTACTACTATACTTTCCTGCTCTTGTTCAGACCAAGCTTATACTTAACAATAAAATTTTTTTTCCCTGGTTTTTAGATGGTCAGTTTTTTGTCATTTCTAACTCAGAATGCTCAATTCACAGAGAGAACTTTACGGAATCACTGCTTGCAATGGTCCCCACTCCCTCTTAACACATCATTCTACCTTATTTTCCACACAGAACCTACTATTTTATTTTTCTTATTTTAATATATATTTATTTGTTTATAATCTATTTTTCAGCTATTATACTTGGAAACAAATTCACATGCCTCTTGGTTCATCACTTAATCCACCGCCTTTAACAAAGTGTCAGTCACATCAAAAATGCTTCATAAATATGGAATGAATGAAAGGATAATGCCTATAGGTATTACCTCTGATATCAGAGAGATCAGCATTAAATCCCCAGCCCTCTTTTTTTTTCTCTAGCTATTTGACAATGGGCTAATTGCTCAGCCTCACTAATCCTCAGTTTTGTCACTAGAAAAGTGAAGAGAATAACAATGCCTATTTTAGGACTGGGTGAAATAAAAATGCAGTAAATTCAAACTGCTAAATGCACTGCTTCAAAATGTAAAATCACTTAACAAGTACATCAGTGGTTTGACTACTAGAGAGCTATACCTATATAGCTTTTCTTTCTTTGTACTACTATACTTTTTAAAAAATTTTAAACATTTTAAATTTATTGTGTTAACATGGTTTCAACTGTTCCACTAAATATAATACCCTCAAGCCCTAGCATAGTGCCCCCCATGTCCCATGCAAAGGCACTTTCCATTTCCATTTCACTCGCTTTGCCTCCCCTACCTTGACCTCCACCCTCCCTTTCCCTCTGGGAATTGCTGCCCTGTTATCTGTATCTATATGTTATGTATATATAATTTGGCTAATCCCTTCACCTTCTTTGATACTGTCCCCTCACGCTCTTTCCCTCTGACAGCTGTCCTGTTTCTTGTGACTCTGCCTCTGCTTCTATTTTTCCCTCAGTTTATTGTTTATTAGATTCTACAAATAAATGCGATCATATAATATTTGACTTTCTCTGCCTGGTTTACTTAATTTAGAATAATAATCTCCAGGTCCATTCATGCTGTCGCAAAAAGTAAGATTTCCTTCTTTTTCATGGCTACATAGTATTCCATTGTGTATATGTACCACCACTTTTTTATCTACTCATCCACTGTCAGAAACGTGGGCTGTTTTCAGATCTCGGCTATTGTAAACAATGCTGCAATAAAATTAGGATGCATATCTTCTTTTGAATCAGTGATTTGGGATTTTTTAGGATATATTTCTAAAAGTGGGATATCTGGATCAAAAAGCAGTTTTATTTTTAATTATTTGAGGAAACACTATACTGTTTTTCACAGTGGCTGCACAAGTCTGCATTCCCACCAGCAGTGCAGGAGGGGTCCCTTTTCTCCACACCCTTTCCAGCACTTGTTTGTTGATTTGTTAATGAGAGTCATTCTTGCAGGTGTGAGGTGGTATCTCATTGTGGTTTTCATTTGCATTTCTCTGATGATTAGTGACATTTTTCATGTGCCTATTGGCCATCTGTATGTCCTCTTTAGAGAAATATCTATTCAGGTCCTTAGTTCATTTTTAATTGGATTGCTTACCTCCTTGGTATTGAGTTTTAAAAGTTCTGTATAAATTTTGGTCATTAACCATTATCAGACGTAGTGGTGAATATGTTCTCCCATTGAGTGGGTTGTCTTTTTATTTTGTTAATGGTGTCTTTTGCTGTGCAAAAGCTCTTTAGTTTGATATAGTCCCATTTGTTTATTTTGTCCTTGATTTTACTTGCTTGTGAAGATAAACTGGCAAAAATATTGCTCTGAGAAGTATCAGAAAATTTACTGCCTATGTTTTCTTCCAAGATTTTAATGGTTTCATGACTTACCTTTAAGTCATTTATCCATATGTAGTTTTGTTTGTGAATGGTTTAAGTTGGTAGTCTAGTTTTATTTTTTTTACATGTACCTGTCCAATTTTTCCAACACCATTTATTAAAGAGACTATCTTTATATTTAACAGATGATGGTTTCCTGTAATTAGTGTTTTCATTAAACATTAATAAGTCAAACAAATTTAGACTGTTTAAAGGTGTCATATTGGTTAGATGCAATGTATATTACTAAAAAGAATTTGAATATTAAATATATAATCACAAGGTTATCAATTTTTTCTTAAATAAGTTAATAAATAAATGCATTCACATTTTATTAATAACAACCAGGGTAGTTTAAATGTCACATTAATTTTAGTTCAAATAAAAATAGAGTGCTTTAATTTAATAAAATGTACTTATAATTAATTATGTATATTATAATTTTAAATTAATATATAGATAGTTCATTAGAGATAAACTCATTTATATGAGTAATGGAGAATGCAATAATTATGTAGAAGATTATAAATTGAGTGATGTTTCTAAAATTAGTTATATCCTTTTAGAGCTTCATGGAATAAAAAATTTGCTTTAATTTCTTTTTATTTTAGGTGAGAGGAGGGGAGATAGTGAGGAAGACTCCCACATGCACGCTGGCCAGGATCTACTTAGGAACCCTGCCTGGGGCTGATGCTTGAGTACCAAGCTATTTTTAGTACCTGAGGCTTATGCTTGGACCAAATCAGCTATTCTCAGTGCCCAGAGCTACACTGAAATCAATTGAGCCACTGGCTGCAGGAGGGGATGAGGGACAGAAGCAGATGGTCACTTTTCCTGTGTGTTCTGACCAGAGATCCAACTTGGGACATCCATTCGCTGAGCCAACGGTGTATCCACTAAGCCACTGGCCAAGACCCAGCTTTGATTTCTGAGCCATTATTTGTGAGAAGGTGGAAATCTGGAATATAAAATTAAATTATTTTTTCCAAAGAAATTACTAAAAATTGTCTTCAATTTCTATTTAAAATTAAGTGGACAATGATTTTAATTTTTATTTTACTGCTTTATTATAAAGGACTCACAATGACTGACAAGTTATAGTTCCTCTCAGACATATCAAACTAATTTTATGACTCAGATTATCTGTAGGAGTTATATTCATTTATTCCTTATACTAGTGATTCTAAATTCTAAATGTAAGTATATTCCTTACTAAAGCTATGTGTCCAAGATGAGTCACGAAGGAGGTTCTGCTAAGCTATTACTTAGTCCACTTTAACACAAGCTTCCCAAAATTATCTAAACAGTAGGAAGAAAGATGGTAAGTTTTGTACTATCTCTTAAGTTTACTTTCTACAATTAACACTTCTCGCATTTCACAGGGAAAAAAATTTTTTTAACATGATCATATCTAATATCAAAAGGGGAAGGGAAGGCCCTGGCCGGTTGGCTCAGTGGTAGAGCGTCGGCCTGGCGTGCAGAAGTCCCAGGTTCGATTCCCGGCCAGGGCACAAAGGAGAGGCGCCCATCTGCTTCTCCACCCCTCCCCCTCTCCTTCCTCTCTGTCTCTCTCTTCCCCTCCCGCAGCCGAGGCTCCATTGGAGCAAAGATGGCCCGGGTTCTGGGGATGGCTCCTTGGCCTCTGCCTCAGGCGCTACAGTGGCTCTGGTCGCAGCAGAGCGACGCCCCGGAGGGGCAGAGCATCGCTCCCTGGTGGGCAGAGCTTTGCCCCTGGTGGGCGTGCAGGGTGGATCCCGGTCGGGCGCATGCGGGAGTCTGTCTGACTGTCTCTCCCCGTTTCCAGCTTCAGAAAAATACAAAAAAAAGGGGAGGGGGGAAGGGAAGAACAATTTCACCAAACACTAAATAAATTTATAAGTTAATTTCCTTAGCTTTTTAGAGATATAGTTGACATATAAAATTGTATAAATATAAGTGGAAAATATGTTAATTTGATACACATATAATATAAAATGATTACCAGTATAGCGTTAGCTAATACCTGCACCATATCATATAATTAGCACTTTCTCTTCATGGTGATAACGATGTGGATTTGCTCTCAGAAACTTTCAAGTATTTAATATAGCATTATTAACTACAATCTCTATGCTGTACACGAGGTCCTCAGAATTTATTCATTTCACAAGTGAAAGTTCTACTCTTTGACCAACATCTCCCCTTTCCTCCCATACCTTAGCTTCTGATAACTACCATTCTTGTTTCTGTTTTGAGTTCTGCTTTTCTTTAGGTTCCACATATGTAATATTATACAATATTTGTCTTTCTCTTATTGACTTATTTCACTGAACATGATGCCCTCAAGGTTTATCTATTTTGTTGCAAAGGCAAGATTGCCTTCTTTCTCATGACTGACTATAATTCCATTTTGTGTGATAATATTATATCTTCTTCATTCATCTATTAATGAAAACATGTTGATTTTGTATTTTGGCTATTGTGAGTAATGCTGCAATGAACATGTGAGTGCAGATATTTCGGTAATATCTTGGGTAATTCAACCAAAAGTAGGGTTGCTGGATTATATGGTAGTTTTATTTTTAATTTTTTGAAGAAACTTCTTACTGTTTTTCATAATGGCTATACTGGTTTCTATTACTACCAAAAGAACAAAAAATTTTCTTTTTGTTTACATCCTTACCAACACATATTTCTTGTCTTCTTGATAATAGCCCTTTTAAAAGTTGTGAGGTCATAACTTTTTTTTTTTTTTTTTTTTTTACAGAGACAGAGAGAGAGACGATAGGGACAGACAGACAGGAAGAGATAAAGATGAAAAGCATTAATTTTTCATTGTGGCACCTTAGATGTTCATCAATTGCTTTGTCATATGTGCCCTGACCTGGGGGCTACTGCAGACCGAGTGACCCCTTGCTCAAGCTAGTGACCTTGGGCTCAAGCTAGTAACTTTGGGCTTCAAGCCAGTGACCATGGGATCATGTGTATAATCCCATGCTCAAGCCAGTGACCTCATGCCCAAGCTGGTGAGCCCATACTCAAGCTGGATGAGCCTGTGCTCAAGCCAGCTACCTCGGGGTTTCAAACCTGGATCCGCTGCATCCCAGTTTGATGCTCTATCCACTGCACCACCACTTTGTCTGGTGTGAGGTCATACCTTATTGTAGTTTTGATTTATATTTCTCTGATGATTATTGATGTCATGCAAATTTTCATGTACCATTTGGTCATTTGTGTATCTTTTTGAAAGATATCTATTCAATTGCTCTGTCCATTTTAAAAATAGAATTGTGGTTTATTTTTGTTTGTTTTTTTGATATTTAGTTTTGTGAGTTCTTTTTATATTTTGGATATTAACCATTTATCATCTAGATGCAAATATTTTCTCCCATTCTTTAGGTTGCTTTTTTATTTTGTTGATGCAGAACTTTTTTAGTTTGATGTAATCCCACTTATATTTGCTTTTGTTGCCTTTATTTTTGGGGTCAAATCCAAAAACTTGTTGTCAATACTGATGTCAAGGAGCTTACCTACTATGCTTTTCTCTAGTACTAGGGTTGATTTTAACATGCATTATTTTATTTTGTCTGTTAACTGTATGGTAACAACTCATTATTGTTCTTTAATAACTGAAGATGGTCTTATGTTGAAAGTGTAATTCTGAAATAATGACATCATTAAACTCCTTGTTAAAATGCAAAAAAGAAGTGCAGTGCGATCACAGAAAGATCACAAGTACAAGATGTGCTTCAGAAAAGATTACACAACAAATATAAGATAGTTCTGAGATTAATAAAGGAATCAGATGAGATACTTGAATGGCCAGTCCAATAACTACATATAAGCTAAAAATTTAGAATTACAGGAGTATTCATTTTAGCAAGAAAAACAAAGAGTTGACATTGGGTAATCAGAATAAGCAAATTGGCCAAAGGTACTATTCTGTTGTTAAAAGAAGAATGCAAACAGGGTCTCTGACTGCAATGGGCAGGATAAAAAAATGGAAAGAAGGACAGACATTGGAATGAACAGTGGATAATTTACTTGGTTAAGCACAACATCCCACATAAAGTTACCAGATAAAATCCTCCATGTTCAGTTAAATCTAAATTTTAGATGAACAATAAATTCTTTTCAAATAGGTAGATAGATGGATGGATAGATAGCTATATAAATATACAGATATTGATAGATAAATAATATCCCTAATATTGCACAGTACATACTTATACTGAAACATATTTATTTGTTATATAAAATTGAAAAAAAAATTATTCATTTTAGAGAGGAGAAGGAGAGAAAGAGAGAGAGAGAGAGAGAAAGGGAGAAGGGAAGGAAGAGGAGGAAGCATCAACTCCCATATATGCCTTGACCAGGCAAGCCCAGGATTTCGATCTGGCGACCTTAGCATTACAAGTTGATGCTTTATTCACTGCACCACCACAGGTCAGGAGAAAATTGAGATTTAACTGGGCATCTTATATTGTTATTTACTAAATCTGACAACTCCAATCACCCATGAAATTACAATAAACTGTATATAGCTCACTGAGGAATAAATTCCACACTGAATGTTTATAGATAAATTTTTTCACTGGGTGCTCAGAACTTTTTTAGTGAGTGCTCAAAATATGAAATGTTTATTTTAAACTTTCAGGACCTTAGACAATTAGGAAACTTTCCTGGGGGCTGAATATAAAGAGTTCTTCAAATAGCTAAGCACATGCCCTTGAGGATACTATTTGTTTAGATTTCAGTTAGTAGGTGAGACCAAGAAACATTTTGATGAAGGTAGAAGTATGTGAGTAAATTCATCTAATGAAGTAATATTATATTAATATTAAATTTCAATATTTAAATTTGAAATTTAAAAGTTGAAAGCAATTGTAGATAAAGTCAAGTACTTATTATAGTATACTTAGACTCCACAGTTTAAATTACTTTTAATGTTTTTTAATGCTATATATGAAAAACTGAATATCTAAGGTGGCATGTAGTTTTGTTAGTTTTTTTAAAGAAATGGTGAATTTGTTAAATTTCTTCTTTTTTTTAAATTTATTTTTAATTATTTATTCATTTTAGAGGAGAGAGAGAGAGAGAAGGGGGGAGGAGCAGGAAGCCTCAACTCCCACATGTGCCTTGACCGGGCAAGCCCAGGGTTTTGAACCGGCAACCTCAGCATTCCAGGTCGATGCTTTATCCACTGCGCCACCACAGGTCAGGTGAATTTGTTAAATTTCTTAATAACAATGTGCATTGATCAAATGATGGCACAAATGAAAGAACCATTCAATAAAAACATAAATTAGCATAACTTTTTAACTTTTTAATACTCATGAAAACATCACATTTTTCCTCTTTCTTTCTTTCTTTCTTTCTTTCATAAAAAGAAGACTATTTTTAATCTTTAAAAAATTTTTTCTACTTCACCTGTAGTGGTGCAGTGGATAAAGCATCAACATGGAACACTGAGGTTGCCAGTTCAAAACCCTGGGCTTAGCTCTGCCTGGTTGGCTCAGTGGTAGAGCATTGGCTTGGAGTGTGGAAGTCCCAGGTTTGATTCCTGGTCAGAGCACACAGGAGAAGGGAACATCTTTTCTCTACCCCTCCCCCTTTTCCTTCTCTCTCTTTCTCTCTCCTTCTGGCAGCCATGACTGGAATGACTCAAGCAAGTTGGCCCCAGCACTGAGGATGGCTCCATGACCTCAGGCACTAAAATAGCTTGATTGCCAAGCAACAAAGCAAGCCCAGATGGGTAGAGCATCACTCCATATGTAGCTTGCTGGGTGAATTTCAATTTGGGTACTAGCAGTAGTCTGTCTCTGCCTCCCACCTCCCACATAAAAAAACAAAACAAAAACAAACCTTGGGCTAACCTAGTCAAAGCACATTTGAGATTTGAGGCTTCTTGCTCCTCCTCTCTTTTCTCTCTTTCTGTCTTCTCTATAAAATGAATAAATAAAATCTTTAAAAAATTTTTCTTTTTGAATTATAATATCAGAAAATGTTCTGTTCGTAGAATTGCATCTATATTATTATATTAGCTGCATCTTTGGATTGTAAAGCAAAGGCATTTTAAATGTATTATTTGTATTTTGCAAATTTTATTTTTAAAATTTTTATATTAGCTGCATCTTTGGATTGTAAAGCAAAGGCATTTTAAATGTATTATTTGTATTTTGCAAATTTTATTTTTAAAATTAAATTACATAAATATAACTACTTCCTCTTATCTTGTTTTTATATTATTCAAATATAGAAAATTTCCCCTAAAACTGATGAGTGCTTTCAAAAATATCGATTTTGCTCTGTTTAGAGTGCTTTTCTGAACAGTTTTCCTTTGGACTGCATTTATACTGACTACAATTTTATATAATAATAATAAATATTTATATTTTAAAATTTTATACCTAATAACTGTTGCTTGAAAACTTTAATGTCAGATTAAAATATTAAAAAAATCTACTATTCTGTCCTGGCCAGGTAGGTCAGTTAGTTATAGCATCATCTTTGATTCTCAAAGTTTTTGGGTTTGATCCCTGGTCAGGACACATACAAGAATCAACCAGTGAATACATAAATAAGTGGAACAACAAATTAATGTTTCTCTCTCTTTGTCAAATAATCAATTAATAAATAATAATTTTAAAAGGACTGTTATTCAATAAAAAGGATGTTTTCTTTATATTAACACACTATGTATATTGTATACCATCACTTTCTGTATTTTATATATGTATAACTTTTTAAATATACTTGATCCTTTATTCATATAAATTCACGTAACACATGCAATATTTGAATTCATTTAAAATAAGCAACTGTATTATTTTATAACAAAATCTAGAACATAAATCACTTCAATCATTGTTTAAACATTTGATAAAATACAATAGTCCCGAACACCTATTTTTAAGAGTATTTGGAGGGAAGGGCTGCAGTACTAGAAATAATTTGCTCCTGTGCTATCAGTCAGGTACTATCATTGTTTAAATCCAGAGACTGCAGAAATATGTAATTATATGACCCAGAGACCACACAGAAGGCCCATTTATTTTCTCCAGCGTTTAACATACAACTTTAGACAAATGATTGCATGACTCATCCTTTTTAAGGAGCCACCAAAAACACTTTAAAAATCATACTTCTGCATGCACAAACGCCATTGATTTAAACATCCTGTACTTCACTTTTGTAGAGAATAGTAATGTTATGGCAAAGGAGATAGGTAAATTGTATAAAAATGAAGATCTTTTTCTTAGCTAATTTCAAATGATGTTATAAGAAATAAATACAATTTTACCTTTTCATTATTCTGGTACGTACCATCTTACTGCTTAGAATAGTAATTAGGTTAAGAGAGAAAATATGAGGAGGGTAAAATAAGTAACAGACGCGAAAGAAGTGAGAACATTAGAAGTTACTACATTAGGATCTCTCCCAGATTTTCACTGTATCGTTGGTTAGTCTTTTCTTCAGTATCTCCTTATTCTTTAGGACTCAGTGTTGATACTTCCTCTAAGAAGTTTCCTACAACTTTTGAAACTGTGATAGGATCTGTAATTATAAAACCCATAATGCCTTGTGTTTTAATACTCTATCATGTAAGACCTATCTAGAATATTCAGCCATCTCTCATTGGTGTTTCCTGAAGCATCACAGATTTTATTAGTGATGTGTAATAATGTTGGATAAATGTTTGATTATAAGTCAGTCTAGCAGAATACAATCAACTATCTGGACTGTCCAAAGTAGTTATTTTTAAACAAGGTTGGAACTGAAAATAGTAAAATAATCTTTAAAATTTGACTTGGGTGGTAGAAACACAATGCAATATATAGATTATGTATCACAGAAATGTATACTTGAAACCTATATGATCCTATTAACTAATGTCACCCTAATAAATTTAATTTATAAAAAAAGGTAACAGTAAGAAAAAATAGTATTTTACAGACCATTATGAATCTAGGTCAGAGTGGCTGAAAGTAAATTTCTTCCCTTTTTGCTCTAGCATATATTAGGTCAGTGATGAGCTTGGATTACTGGGTAATTGTTAAGCTCAATTCTGTATAATATTGGTCAAAGTTGACAGCTCTGGGAAAAATTTTTTGCTTTTGTAAAAAGAAGACATTTTTTTTCTTATACATTTCTGGTTTTTATTGTGTAGCAAAATTATAGGATTATGAAAATACTATGTGATTGACAGGGCAAAGAACTAAGCAGAAATTTAAAATAATGCTGTAAAAAATGTGCATTTATATAAAAAGCAAGTGTACCGTTTTAAGGTAAGTCTGCTATAATGAAAAGACCCAAAATAATATAGTATAAAAAGCAAAGTGTATTTATCTCTCAATAATCCTGAAGTGAGTTAGTGGGTGCTGAGTCATTCAGGTAGTTTTGCTCATCTGTATAGTCAATGCTGTGCTGCTCCTATATCTGCATTCCAGACAGAGGAGATGAAGAAAAAATAAGGAAGAGGGATATGTGCTACGGATTAACACTGCCACTGTGCTGAACTCTCCAGCTACAAGTTCAGGAGAAAAAAGAGAACAGATTTTAGAGGCTGATTAGAAATTTCTGCCACTAAAAGGAAAAAATATATTCAAATTTTCAACAATAAAGAGAGTAATAGGTTCAGGATACACTTTACCTTAATTATTATTACAAGATTTTTTTTTTTACTCATGCATTATTATGCAATATATTTTACTGTAAAATACATTATAACATATTGTTATATCAATTACATTGATTTTGGAAAACATTAATAAAATAGCATGACCTGTGGTGGCACAGTGGATAAAGCGTCAACCTGGAATACTGAGGTTGCTGGTTCAAAACCCTGGGTTTACCTGGTCAAGGCACATATGGGAATTGATGCTTCCTGCTCCTCCCACCTTCTCTCTCTCTCTCTTTCTCTCTTTTCTCTCTCTACAAATAAATAAAGTCTTTAAAAAAAATAAATAGGCCCTGGCCGGTTGGCTCAGTGGTAGAGCGTTGGCCTGGCATGCAGAAGTCCTGGGTTCAATTCCTGGCCAGGGCACACAGGAGAAGCGCCCATCTGCTTCTCCACCCCTCCCCCTCTCCTTCCTCTCTGTCTCTCTCTTCCCCTCCCGCAGCGAGGCTCCATTGGAGCAAATATGTCCTGGGCGCTGGGGATGGCTCCTTGGTCTTTGCCCCAGGTGCTAGAGTGGCTCTGGTTGCGACAGAGTGATGCCCCGGAGGGGCAGAGCATCGCCCTCTGGTGGGCAGAGCATCGCCCCCTGGTGGACAGAGCGTCGCCCCCTGGTGGGCGTGCTGGGTGGATCCCCGTTGAGCGCATGGGGAGACTGTGCGACTGTCTCTCCCCGTTTCCGGCTTCAGAAAAATACAAAAAAAATAAAAATTAAAATTAAAAAAATAAAAATAGAAGTACAGAGGGTCCTCAGGTTACAACAGTTTTATTTCTATGACAGAAACATAACCTGAATTTTGGCGTAAGTTGAAACATACTCTAGGCTAAGTCACTTACCTATCTTAACACAGTTGTAAAATCATAATCTAGAACATAAAAACACAACTAAGCCACAGAAAAAGCCACAGAAAAAGGACATAAATATAGTGTACTGTACACTGTACTATAGTAACAGAAAGAATGACAAAAAATGAGTATAAAAAAATTTCCTTACCTTTATTTCTGTGGTTGGCTTGTACACTGGATGGAGTATTGCAAGGTGGGAGAGAGAGAGAGAGAGAGATCTATTGGAAAGAGAAAGCTGTAGAAGCAGTAGAACCTTTAGAAGGTGCTGGAGATCCTAGGTCAGGTAAATTAGGATTGCCTAGGGTACATGCAGGGTATACTGGAAATGATTCTACCTGTACTACAGCTGTTTCATCTTGAGAAGCAGCTGAAGTAGAGGGTACAGGATCTGTTGCAGACCTCTCTGCTTTTTTAAAGATTTGTTCCAGGCTAGTCTGGAAGGTTGATGACTTCTTCTCTTCTAAAATATGCCTACAGCATTGCAAGGCATCCATTACAGCTCTGTAGACCTTACTGAATCTGTCATCACTGGGGTTCTCAGCCTGAAATTTTGCCAACCCATCTTCTACTATAGAAAAACCTTCTGCCAAACCCTTGGTAGTAAATCTTTTGAGTTCTGGGATTTCTATCTCTCCCTTTTCAATCAGCTTTTTCTCCAGCTGAATGAGGTCCTCAGTAGACAGATTCTCTCCATGTGATGCCAGTAGATCTGTGACATCCATCATGATAGCTTTCCTCTTCTTTGAAGCCCTACCATCTGAAGGCTCTAATTTTCATTTAGGAGCCATGATAAGGGCCAAAATGTCACCAAACAAAGTAACACAAATGGAACACTTGTGCTTTTAACAATCCAAAATAGCATAGGTAAGCATACTGCGGGATGCCAACTTCCTCACTCATATGCCACATTACTACATATTCTTCCACCACACACAACCAAATTAGTTCGCCCATGTAGTTCCTAAGTATGATGCTGATAGTGTAAGCTGAAACACACACATCTGAATTTAAAAAAAAAATTTATGGGACTGAGCATTGTAAACTCGAAACATCATATGTTGAGACTGTTGTAACCTGAGGTCGCCCTGTATAATATCAATAGAATGTTAATTGCAGAAAAAGATATATGAAAGTCAAAACTGGAAAGTTATGCCCTAAATTAGTAGTAGTTAACTTTGGAGCTAAGATTATGGGAGATATTTAGTTTTCTATATATTTAATTAATGTTTTCTAAGTTGTCTATCATAAAACAAATTTATTTATGATATATTTAAGAAAATAATGCACATCTATATGAAGAAAATACATATAGAGATCTGTGTGTGTGTGTGTGTGTGTGTGTGTATATATATATATATATATATATATACACACCAGAAAAAAAATTAAATTTAAATTAACTCAATGACAGCTACATTTTCTGTACAAGAAATACATTTTATGGTCAAAAGAATCCAGATATGCTTATGATATCTTAAATTAATTTGTAAAACCTTTGATTAAAAATAGCTGATGTGACATATAGAGTTTCCTAATTGGTATGAGCTGTGCTATTACTAAAGCAAATGAAAGCTATAACATATTCCTATAGTCTTTTCACAAACCCATAATAGCACATAAATGACTTACCTCCAAAATCAGCAAAGCAAAATGTCTGAAACAAGTGTGGCATTTAAAATGTAATCTTTATTTTCTGTCTAAATGGCTTAGTTGGATAAATATTTTGGTCATCATTATTTATTTGTCTGAAACTTGAATACCTGATTATTTATGGTCACTACCAAATTAAAGAAGGCAGTAAACATTTGATTGGGGGACATTTTTAGTATTATCCATATTATTGTTATAATAGCTTTTTTAATTATCCTGGTCTAGTTTTTTAAAATTTTTTTTCTATGCCAAAATAAAAGGAGCTTAAAAAAAGTTATGCTAGCCCTGGCCGGTTGGCTCAGCGGTAGAGCGTCGGCCTAGCGTGCGGAGGACCCGGGTTCGATTCCCGGCCAGGGCACATAGGAGAAGCGCCCATTTGCTTCTCCACCCCTCCGCCGCGCCTTCCTCTCTGTCTCTCTCTTCCCCTCCCGCAGCCAAGGCTCCATTGGAGCAAAGATGGCCCGGGCGCTGGGGATGGCTCTGTGGCCTCTGCCCCAGGCGCTAGAGTGGCTCTGGTCGCAACATGGCGACACCCAGGAGGGTCGCAACATGGCGACGCCCAGGATGGGCAGAGCATCGCCCCCTGGTGGGCAGAGCGTCGCCCCCTGGTGGGCGTGCCGGGTGGATCCCGGTCGGGCGCATGCGGGAGTCTGTCTGACTGTCTCTCCCTGTTTCTAGCTTCAGAAAAAAAAAAAAAAAAAAAAAAGTTATGCTGCTCACAAAATTTAGGAAATATTTTATCACTTCATATTCATTTTGAAATATCCCCTAATTTTTGTGAGCAGTATACTTGGCATTAGTAGCAATATTTTGCTTTTTTAAATTGTTAAGATGCGATCATATGCCCCAAAACAATAGGTAGAACAATTAATTTTAGGCAATTTATTTTTCTGATGACAGAGAGACAGAGAAACGGACAGATAGGGACAGACAGACAGGAAAGAGAGAGATGAGAAGCAACAATTCTTTTTTGTGGCACCCTAGTTGTTCATTGATTGCTCTCTTATAATTGCCTTGACCGGGGACTACAGCAGACCGAGTGACCCCTTGCTTATGCCACCGACCTCGAGATTTTGAACCTGGGTCCTCTGTGTCCCAGTCTGATGCTCTATTCACTATGTTACCACCTTGGTCAGGCAGTTTTAGGCAACTTTTAACTTAAGTAAACCCATATGTTTACTGACCTCTTCTCTACCCAAAAGAAAAAAAAAACCCAGCTTTGTCAAGCCTATGAGTACAACCAGAAAGTTTGTTCATACATTCTTTCTTGATGATGTATTCCCTGGCATGTCTATCCAGAGTGTGAAGTGCTCCTGCAATCCCTAAGCAACAATATAAATGCTAGGTTTACTTTTTACACTCTCGTAAATAGAATTGTGAAGAAAACAATATACTTCTAGACAATTTATTTCTCACCAGCACAGCAGGCATCCTGAATGTTGGCACTGGTTTCCCTTGCCCTGCAAGTCCTTTGGAGTTGAAATGAAGGCAAGCCCAGGTGAATGCTAAGTACACAGTGGCTCTGGGTCAGTGCTGAGGAATGCTAAGCTAAGAAAAGTTCTAGTCTTAGAATGGGCTTCTGTCAAGCCTATCTAATTTTTATCCCTAAAGAAAACATTATTTTTATTGTTCTATTTGGGAAACAAATCTGCTTTCTGACCTAAAGTGACATACTACTTATACTTTTCAAGGCAGTTTGTTGTCAAAACAGCCTCAAAAAGATAGTGCAGATGGTTAAAAATTCTACAGTTATCTCTCAACATTCTGCACGTTGTTGTAGATTTAGCCAGAGATCACCCTTTGCAGGATTGACCCACTATATATGGGTTAGGTGAATGAATGACTATAGCTCTGCTATAGCCCAGGGGATGGGGTGCACCAGCTCTCCTTCCCTTTGCACAATTTATTATTCTACACAAGGCTAAAACCCTCATCTGTGCAAGTGTACACTAGGAAATGACCTATGCCAGATAAAATTGCCATTTTGCAATGTGTTACGTGTTGGCCTTTGGATATCTGAATATTTCAACATTATACAGAAGTCATTGATAGGATAATTGGCACGGTGAGAGTATGAATGATATAGGAGTCTTACCATAACTTATTCATACATTTCAGTTGTGTATTTAGAAAGCAGCCTAGGCAAAGCATGTGTCACAGGATTGCTAGGTATAGCGGAGGGATAGGGGGCCTCTTTTATAATTATTCTTCAACCATGGGCAAACAGCAAGACGTACAAACATTTTGTGTTTTCCACATTATGTACTTATACAAGATGTGCAAAATTTAAGAAAACTTTATTTCCATACATTTCAGACAGAAATACCAAATGTTGAAATGTTAAAATTGTTAATCATGCAAGGAAATCTGAGATGCAATTGAAAATTCAGATACCCATATAGCGACAATGTTTGACCTGAGGTTTAAGGCCAAAAGTTCTTTAAGTGATTGTATGAAACAGCAACTTCATGTAAATGTGAGAAATATAAAAATGTAAGGATGAGGCAGTTTCTGAAAATATTTAGAAAACATCTTAAAATGCACAAACCAATGTGTGAGATCACATCAATGAAATTGCAACATTGCTATTGATTAAATCTTAAAGTCTAGGAGTAAAAGGAGAGACCATTGTATTACGTTCCTTAGCTTGGTCAAATGGAGCAGAAAGAAAGCATAAAAACGTGGTGCAGCCATCATCATCAAGGAACCTGGAGAGGTTATGCTACACAAAATTTATCTTGTGCTTCTATTAACTTCAGTTTAAAGTGAGCATTTCTTGTTAGAATTCAGTATACCATCTGCAGAGGAAATTACAAGTGAGAATGCTGAAACCTTTTTCTTTTTACCTTTAATACCACTCTTTTAAAATGTCACCACGGCACTGTAAAATAATTAAGTTACAGTGCTATTTTACAGTGTTCAGATACATTTTAGATTTATTTCCATATATCCGATGTTCATTCTGTGATGGTGACCTTTAGCTTTAGTCTTGGCTTTGGCTGAAAAGAGATTTAATCCTTTTCCATCCAACACTTGACCAATGTTTTTTTTTGTTTGTTTGTTTTTTTACAGAGACAGCGAGAGAGTCAGAGAGAGGGATAGACAGGGACAGACAGACAGGAATGGAGAGAGATGAAAAGCATCAATCATCAGTTTTTTGTTGCAACACCTCAGTTGTTCATTGATTGCTTTCTCATATGTGCCTTGACCACGGGCCTTCAGCAGATCGAGTAACCCCTTGCTCAAGTCAGCGACCTTGGGTCCAAGCTGGTGAGCTTTGCTCAAACCAGATGAGCCCGCGCTCAAGCTAGCGACCTCGGAGTTTCAAACCTGGGTCCTCAGCATCCCAGTCCAATGCTCTATCCAATGTGCCACCACCTGGTCAGGTGACCAATGTGGTTTTATTGCACGTGTAATATAAACATTTCTCTGCTGAAAGATTAGAACCATTTCAGAAGGGAATTACAGTATAGAAAGTCAAATAAATTTTGGCTGCCATGGTCTTTCTTTGACTTGAAAAATAGAGTCCTCAGGAGAATTTTCTCTCATCTTAATCTAACTTTTTTTTCTATAGTTTGGGACATACCTCTTACACTACCTTTCTTTAAGGTTCTTGTGTCTGAAGCTCCAATCTCTTCTTTAGAATGAGAAATTTCTTCCCTGGAAGATCCTTGTAATATCTGTGCCATTGCATTGTGAGCTATACAATCTTAAGAAATGTCCAACATTTATATGTCAGATCCTGCATTTCAGGGTTACCACAGTGAAGGGGAAGTGGAGATGAGTTTTAAAAATGCACTCTTTATTCCCATCCCCTGAGCCAAAGAAATACATTTCTTTTAATTCAAATATCTTTGAATACTTCTAGTAATAGAAGCTATAGGCCTACTGATACTCTAGTATTGATGTATTAAAATAATAACACTTTCAACTAATAGTTTTATTGGATAAACAAACATCACTTTTTTAAGAGATGGTGAAATGTTAGCTCATTGAAACCAAATTTACTCTCTCAATAAGGTGACTTCCCCTTCGTGGACACCACTATGTCTTCACTGAAAGTTTATTTCCTATTCTTGTCATAACCCAAAGAATCATAAAAATGGTAGATAAAACTCTAGTATCTTTTATATTGTGTCCTAGGGACATGCTTTCTATTCTTTTCTATTCTTTTGTGTCAGAGCTTTCTTTGAAAAAAAAAAGGAAAGTGATGGTGAAGATTATCAAAATACTCAACCTACAGATATATAGTTAAACTGCACATTCATTATTACATCTCAGAGTACACAGTCATGAAGTAAAACAATGACTGACAGGAAACAAAGCATAAAAATCATATACCTCTTCTGTTCTTGGGCATCAGTGTTTCTAGTTTTTGGTATTTGGGACTCAGATTGAATCTTAGGACACTGTCCACCTCAATTCTCAGGCTTCTCAACTCAAGAACCTGATTCTCCAACTTGCACATAGCAGATGGTAATCTTCTCAGCCCCCATAACTATCTAAGTCAATTGTAAAATAAATCCCTTCTCACACATATCTATTTATATCCTATTGATTCAATTTCTCTGGAGACTCTGAGGAAAGTACTTATGTTGCTTAAACTAATTGAGCTAGAAGATAAAATTTTTCTAATTATTTTCAGCATCCCCTAATTACATTTTGATATTAAAAATAGACTCTCAAATCTCCACTTCAACTTCTGCTGACCTTCCTATATTGCTTATTTTCTGTCTTTCAGGGTATGGATTTCTGTGCAGTGTTGAGTGTTTCCAGGTAATGAAAGAAAGAAAGAAAGAAAGAAAGAAAGAAAGAAAGAAAGAAAGAAAGAAAGAAAGAAGACCATATTTCTTTATTATATTTCTTGTTTCTGTTTTTTTGAGTGAGGGAAAGCCTCTCACTCCTAAGCACATAACACATACACACACACACACACACACACACACACTATTTTTAGAGAACATAATTATTTATGTATTTTGATGTTATAAATAGGTCTGGTAGCATTTACTGGATTAAATCATTATTTATTTACCATCTAATTATTTTTATTTGATTTATAGTTATAAAAAAGTATAAATATCTTGAACAACAAGATAACCTGGAGTTGTTATCTTTGAATATATATATCCTAATTTATTGATGTTGCCCCATTAAAAATAAAATTATTAAAAAAAAGTATAGAAAAACATTGTTGCTTTTTTTTAAATTAAATGTAATGTGGTGACATTGATCAATAAAATACCATACATAGGTATTAGGTGAACATCTTCATCACAATTGAACAGTTATTTTATATTGTGGGCACGTCATCCAAAGTCAAATCATTTTTTGTCACCATATATTTGTCCCTCTTTACCTTTCTTTCCCAAATCCTTGGTAACCACTTCACTTTTATCTATGTCTGTGAGTCTCATTTATAAATCCCACCTATGTGTGAAATCATACAGTTCTTAACTTTTTCTGATTTGCTTACATAATTTCACTCAGAATAATGCTCTCAAGGTCCCTCCATGTTGTTTTAAATGGCAATATGTAGTCATTTCTTATGGCTGAGTTGTATTCTATTGTACTCATGCACCGCATCTTCTTTATCCAAACCTCTTTTGAATGACACTTTGCTTATTTCCACGTCTTGGCTATCATGAATAATGTAGTGGTGAACATGGGATTGCATACGTCTTTGTGTATCAATGTTTTCTAGTTTTGTTTGGTAGATAGCCAGGAGGGAAATTGCTGGGTGATATGGTAATTCTATTTATAATTTTTTTTCTGAAGTGAAAAGTGAAATGAGGCAGACAGACAGACAGACAGACTCCTGCATGTGCCTGACCGAGATCCATCTGGCATGCCTGTCAGGGAGCAATGCTCACCCACTGGGGCATTGCTCCTCTGCAACCAGAGATTCTAGTGCCTGAGGCGGAGGCCATGGAGGCATCCTCAGTAGTGGGCCAACTTTGCTCCAATGGAGCCTTGGCTGTGGGAGGGCAAAAGAGAGATAGAGAGATAGGAGAGAGGGAAGGGTGAAAAGCAGATGGGCGCTTCTCCTGTGTGCCCTGGCTGGGAATCGAACTCAAGACCTCCACACACCAGGCCAATGCTCTACCGTTGAGCTAACTGGTCAGTGCTATTTATAATTTTTGAGGTATCACCCTACTCTTTTCCATAATGACTGTACCGGTTAACATTTCCACCAGCAGTGAATGAGGGATCCTTTTCTCCACAGCCTCTCCAACACTTGTTATTACTTGTCTTTTTAATAAAAGCCAACCTAACAGGTGTGAGGTGGTATCTCATTACAGTTGTTACTTGTGTTTTTCTAATAGGTAAGGAAGATGAGCACCTTTTCATATATCTGTTGGCCATTTGTATATCTGTTCAGATCCTCTCTCCTTTTTTTTAATTGGATTATATACTTGATTCCTGCTGAGCTTTGTGAGTTCTTTATATATTTTGGATATTAACCCCTTATCAGAGCTGTTACTTGCAAATATCATCTCTCAACTTGTTGGCTATTTGTTTTATTGTCGGTTTCTTTTGCCATTCTTGCTCTTAAATGTTGGAGGAAAGCCAAAGCACTGAGTGACTTTCTGTTCCCATCCTCAGAAAGTAAAGGTGGAGACCAAGTATACATGAATGAAGGCAGTCACTCCCAGAGAAGGCTCAAGGTCGCAGTGCTTGGCCCTGCTGGAGCTTTCTGCAGGTCAGGAATCAGACAGCAGATGGTGGGGTGTTATGTCTCAGAAAGGGCAAGAGCAATCTAATCAGTTTTGCAAAACTAAATAATAAAATTGTATACTGTATTCTGCTTGTTAGTTTCTTATTCAAGATGACATATTTCTGCTTAATAAATTGGATAGCTGATCCAATTTATTGGCACCTCAATCCTAGAGAGATTGGGGTCCTCCACTTGTAGTATTGTTGCTGTCTCATTCTTTTGCGGTTCCTCTTCATGAGACCCTGAATACATTACAACAAGTGACGCCTGAACAGGGGGCATGAGGAGAAAATAAGTCTTCAAGACTGCTTTTGGTTTTCAGCCCAAAAGAACCAGAGGGATTCGTGTGGATGGGTAGGTCCCTACTCTGGGATAGTGGAGCGATAAGGAATTCCCCATCAAGTAACTAAGAAGCTTATTTGCGGTTGCTTAAGACATTGTTACAACATTCCGGAGTCAGAGTTAAGAGAGAAACTTTAGACAAACTATGGTATTTAGTTAGAAAACATTGTTATTGGTTTACTCTCACAGGAAAAAAATTACTTAAATTATGATAGTGGAGATTAGTAAAGAAGTCTCTTCAGAGAGCTCATCACAGTGGAGAAATCATTTCTTTAAAAGTCTGGTCCTTATGTACTTTAATTTAAATGTCCCTGAAACCTTTACAGTCAGATTTAGAGGAAAGTGAAAATCCTTTAAGTTCTTGTGAAATGCCTAGACATCTGTCCGATGACAAAGGTCATTTGGCCTCTGATGAAGAAGAACATCTATCTTCTAAATAATTAAATGAGCAACTTTTTCAATTACAGTCTAAGCTTTCTGATGCGGAGGTTTGACATAGTACTAACCCTTTTAAAACTGACCAAGATAATTGGCCTCCGCCTCCTCCTTCTGTTGCTCCTTCTGCACCACCACCATTTTCCTTGTATCCAGCCCTACACACAGCAGTCCCCTCTGCTAATCCGTTTTCAGATTTAGTACCTACCTATTGTTGTACCTGAAAAATAAGCAAAGGAAGCTATTCTTACACTTCTTTTGAGAGGGATAATGCAGGCTAGACAAGAAGCAGATTTAGAATTCATATGTCCTGCATTAGAAGCTTTTCCTGTCACACTTACTACATTTGGACCTGATCCACAATTCCCCCAAGGAGGTTTTTATGCTCAACATGACCAAATCCCTGTCAAAACTCTTAAAGAGTTAAAAATGGCTTGCTCCCAGTAGGGAACTGACTTTCCTTTTATGCAGGGATTGCTATTCGCCTTTGCAGAATCTGAATGTGTGATCCCAAAAGATTGGGAGATGTCATCCCAGACTGTTCCTTTATATATATATATATATATATATATATATATATATATATATATATATATATATATTAAATTTAATGCAGTGACATTGATAAATCAGGGTACATATGTTGAGAGAAAACATCTCTAGATTATTTTGACATTTGATTGTGCTATATACCCCTCCCCCAAAGTTAAATTGTCTTCTGTCACCTTCTATCTGGTTTTCTTTGTGCCCCTCCCCTCCCTCAACCCCTCTCTCCTTCTTCACCCCATCCCTCCTCCCCCCCACCCCCACCCCTGTTGCCATCTCATTCTTGTTCATGTCTCTAAGTCTCATTTTTATGTCCCTTCTATGTATGGATTCATCTTAGGTTTTTTTTTTCTGATTTACTTATTTCACTCTGTATAATGTTGTCAAGGTCCATCCATGTTATTGTAAATGATCCGATGTCATCATTTCTTATGGCTGAGTAGTATTCCATAGTATATATGTACCAAAGCTTTTTAATCCACTCGTCCTCTGATGGACACTTGGGCTGTTTCCAGATGTTCGCTATTGTGAACAATGCTGCCACAAACATGGGGGTGCATTTCTCCTTTTCGAGCCGTTCTATGGTGTCCTTAGGGTATATTCCTAAAAGTGGATAGCTGGGTCAAAAGGCAGTTTGACAAAGGAGGTAAGGAAATACAATGGAGTAAAGACAGCCTCTTTAACAAATGGTGTTGGGAAAATTGGACAGCTACCTGCAAAAAAATGAAACTAGATCACCAGCTTACACCACTCACAAAAGTAAACTCAAAATGGATAAAAGACTTAAATGTAGGCCATGAAACCATAAGCATCTTAGAAGAAAACATAGGCAGTAGGCTATCCAACATCTCTCAGAGCAATATATTTGCTGATTTATCTCCATGGGGAAGTGAAATAAAAGACAGGATAAACAAATGGGACTATATCAAACTAAAAAGCTTTTGCACAGCTAAAGACAACAAGAACAGAATAAAAAGACAAACTACACAATGGGAGAACATATTTGACAATACGTCTGATAAGGGGTTAATAACCAAAATTTATAAAGAACTTGTAAATCTCAACACCAGAAAGACAAACAACCCAATCCAAAAATGGGCAAAAGAGATGAATAGACACTTCTCCAAAGAGGACATACAGATGGCCAATAGGCATATGAAAAAATGCTCAACATCACTAATCATTAGAGAAATGCAAATTAAAACCACAATGAGATATCACTTCACACCAGTCAGAATGGCGCTTATCAACAAAACAACACAGAATAAGTGCTGGCGAGGATGTGGAGAAAAGGGAACGCTCCTGCACTGCTGGTGGGAATGCAGACTGGTGCAGCCACTGTGGAAAACAGTATGGAGATTCCTCAAAAAAAAAATCGGACTGTTCTTTTGAAAGTGGAATATTTACAATTTATGACTTGGTGGGAGGATCAAGCTCGTATTCAAGCAAATTGGAATGTTAACGCTAACCTTCCTGTTAATATTACAAAAGCAATGTGGAATGAGTGATCATGTTGTGAAACAAGTTAAATTATGCTGTAAAAAATACTTGACAGAAAATAACTACCCCAGGGGAGGTGACACCTTCCTTTGTTAATGTTAAACAAGGAGTCTCTGAACCTTATGCTGATTTTCTTGCAAGACTCCGTGATGTGTCAGCTAAATCGATCCCACAAGTGGGACTCAAGAGACATGTTACTTCTAGTAGTTGCTTTTGACAATACTAATGCCGAATGTCAGAGAGCCTTACGTCCCATCCGTGTAATGGTGGTAATATAGCAGACTATGTTAAGGCTTGTGCTGATATTGGCACCCCTTTATGTATTATGAATCGTTTGGCTGCAGCAATTAAGGGAGTTAGTCCCAATGGATCAAAGACTAAGTGCTTAAATTGCGGAAAGTTAGGGCATATAAAAAAGGATTGTTATAAGGGTCTGCAAAAATGAGAGACTAATCTATTTTATCAAAATAAATCAAATCCAAATTCTAAACCAGAACTTCCTAATCTTTGTCCTCGGTGCCAAAAGGGATTTCACTGGGCCTGTGAATGTAGATCTCAGTTTCATAAGAATGGTCAACCATTAGGAAATTTGGGAAACTACCAGATGGGCTCAGCTTGGGGCCCAACAAACAATGCGCGCATATATCCAGTCAGCAATGGGTTAAAGGAGTCTTTAACCTGCATTATGCAACAGCTGGGAGTGCAGCCTTAGATCTATTGGCACTAGACCCTGTTGTGTTACATCTACCTAAGGGAGCAGTTAACATTAAAATAGGGATTTATGTACCACTACAAAAGGGAACAGTAGGACTTATAATAGGGAGAAGCAGTTTAACTTCTCAAGGGATTCAAGTACATCCCAGTGTAACAGGCAGTGATTATGAAGGAGAAATTTTAGTAATGATGTCTGTAGATGTTCCTTATACCATTACTTCTGGAGATCAAATAGCTCAATTACTTATTTTGCCTTATATTAAAGGAGTGCTGAACCCATTCAGAGAGAAGGGGATTTGGAAACACAGGAAAGAAAATTTATTGGCAAACCTTCATTGAAGATCAGGGACAAAAATTACTATACAAGTAGAAGGAAGAACATTCAAGGGACTTTTAGACACAGGAGCTGATGTTACCATAATCTCTTTTTATTACTGGCCAAAAAAAAATGTCCTCTTGTGAATATCAATAAAATATTTACTGGCATTGGTATGTTAGCAGGTATTCAACGTAGTGCAAAAATTTAATAATGTCAAGGACCAGAAGGTCAACAAACAACTCTGCAACCCTATGTTGTGGACGTTTTCATTAATTTGTGGGGTAGAGATTTCTTACAACATTGGGGAGTTTACCTTCATATACCTGAAAATCTCCTTAGGCAAAGAACATTATGAGTAATGTGGGATATAATCCCTATAGTGGACTTGGAAAAAAACCCCAATCCCAATCCCACTGAAATTATTCGGGCAGAGCCAAAATTAGATCGAACTAGAATTGGTTTTCCAAATATAGACTAGTGCCCACTGTTCAAGGAGAAGCCTCCTCCCAATATGTGTTGCCCTTAAAGTGGTTAACAGAGAAGCCAGTATGGGTAGAGCAGTGGCCTTTATCTAAAAAAAAATTGGAGGCATTTAAACAATAACCAAAGAACAGCTAGAAGCAGACCATATAGAACCTTTACTAGCCCTGCAACTCTCCTGTGTTTGTTATAAAGAAAAAAATCATGAGAATGGAGAATGCTAATAGATTTAAGAGCTATTAATAAAGTAATTCAACCTATGGGAGCATTACAACCTGGACCTCCTGCCCCCTCAGCCATACCTAAAGATTGGCCTCATATTGTAATTGATCTAAAAGATTGCTTTTTTACAATTTCTTTACAGCCCCAAGATGGAGAGAAATTTGCCTTTACTATACCTTCTCCCAATCACCAAACTCCAATAGAAAGATATCAATGAAAAGTACTTCCCCAAGGAATGTTTAATAGCCCTACTTTGTGTCAAGCATTTGTAGATCAACCCTTAAAAGAGTTGAGAGAACAGTTTCCATCCTCTATGATAATACATTATATGGATGATATTTTATTTGCCACTTGTAAGCAAGGAGAATTATCTCTACTGTTTTTATAAGCTAAAAAGATTTTAAAGGAGTTTGATTTAATAATTGCAGAAGAAAAAATTGAAAAGACATTTCCTATTCAGTATTTGGGCAACACTATTGATAAACATATTATAGTTCCTCAGAAAGTTCAAATTCAAAGAGATACATTATCCACATTAAACAATTTTCAGAAACTGTTAGGAGACATTGATTGGCTTTGTCCCATGTTAAGTATCCTGACTTATTAACTTACTCATTTATCTGATATATTAAAAGGTGAATCTGATTTGAATAGTTCGTGACAATTAACAGCTGAAGCTTTATGAGAATTACAGTGGGTTGAGTAACAAATTTCCCAATGCTCAATTCAACTTATTAGATCCTACTTTGCCCATATATTTATTAATCATGCCCATGCCACATTCTCCTACAGGAATTTTATGGCAAGAACAGGCAATAAATAATTGAATGGATTTATTTACCCCATAAAAGTACCAAGTGCCTGCAAACTTATTTAGATATAATTGGTTTGATAATATTTTGGGGGTGTAAAACCTTTGAGAAATTATAGCTCAGGATCCAGCTATTATTGTTGTTCCTCTGAATAATACTCAAGTTAAGATGGCATTCGAATAGAACCTTCAATGGCAATTGGATGTTGCTGATTTTGTGGGACAGATTAACAATCATTATCCCAAATCTAAAATTATTGATTTTTTTAAAAGCACTGTTTTTATTCTACCTAAAATTGTTAAAGATTCTCCAGTTCAAGGTGACACTTACTTCACTGATACTAATATAAATGACTTGTCAGCTTATTTTGGCCCACACCAGCAACATTGTTTCTCAGGTTATAAATCCATCCAGAAGGCTGAATTTTTTGCCATCCTTATGTTATTGTCAGATGTAGCAGATCCTATTAATATAGTTTCTGATTCTCAGTACTCTACCAATGCTGTTTAATTTCTTGAAACTGTTACCTATCTAGATCCTCTGTTGATGATACACTTTTTCCTCTTTTCTCTGACTTACAAAATGTTATTCTCACTTGTTCTAATCCTCTATGTATTGTTCATATTTGTTCTCACTCTAATTTACCAGGTCCTTTAGCTGCCGGTAATCAAATTGTTGATCAATTGCTTATAGGTAATGTCTCCTCAGCTACAGAATTTCATGCACTTACACATCTTAATTCTGCTGGCCTTCACAAAAGGTATTCTCTTACTAGACAACAGGCTCAAAAGATTGCGAGCCATTGCCCCACTTGTAGTTCTCTTACTATTATACCTTTTTCAGGAGGAGTTAATCCTTGTGGCCTGCATCCTAATCAGGTTTGGCAAACAAAAGTGACCCATATTCCTTCATTTGGAAAACTCTCCTATATTCATGTTTTCATTGACACTTTCTCAGGATTTTTATGGGCCAAACCTGCTACTGGAGAAAAAACACATCATGTTATCTGATGCTTTTTAGAAACATTTGCTGTCATAAGCATCCCTTTGAGTATTAAAGCTGACAACGGTCCTGCATATACTTCCTCTGTGTTTTGTCAGTTTTGTCAACAATGGTAAATTAAAAATACAACGGGCATCCCTAATAACCCTCAAGGGCAAGCCATTGTTGAAAAAGCTCATCATACATTGAAAGCCACATTACTTAAACAGAAAAATGGGAATAAGGGGGAACACCCAGGATGCAATTAGCCAGAGCTCTTTTTACTTTAAATTTTTCAGACATCAGAAATGATGCCACTGTTATAGCTGCTGAAAGGCACCACCTGAAACAGCCTTAAACTATTATATCACAGCCCATTTATTGGAAAGATAATAATGGGCAATGGAAAAAGGGATTAGTAAAAGTATGGGGGCAAGGATTTGTTCTTATCGCCACAGATATAGGAGACCAGTGGATACCTTCCAGAAGATTGAAGCCTCAGCATGAGTCAGTCAGACATGGAAGAGAGGGAGATTTGACACCTTTGAGCCACCAGAAGAAGAAATGGAGAGACTAAGCTTAGAGCCAAAGGTTATCAGAGAAGTGAAGGTGAAGACAACTATGACACGAAAAGCTGAACCACCTACTTGGGGGCAATTAAGAAAACTTACCAAGGAGGCAGAAAATGTTTTAATTGGGACTAAAACTCCAAAAATGTCCTCAACCCTGTTTCTGGCAATGTTCGCTCTTGTGTCTGTAACATTAAGCGGAACTAACTATTTTTACTGGGTTTATATTTCTAGTCCTCCTTTAAATAGACCTGTTAATTAAAAGACACCCCTTTTTCTGTTTATGTTAATGATTTTGTTTGGCTTTCAGGACCATTTGACAGCCATGGACCCTTAAGGCCTGAAGAAGAAGGACAGGTTATATCAAAGTATACTGTGGTCCCAGATGGGTTACCCATTTGTATAGGTGCAGGAGATCATTGCTTAAAGATAGAATCACAGAGTTGGTTATCTATTATACAAAATGGGTCATATCACCTTATTCTATATATGGGTGGACCTTTCAGAATGAGTCATCTAATGGCACCACTGATAGTGCTCCCAATCTTCCTAATTGTCAACAAAGGCATGGTAATGGTATAGATAGTTGGATAATGTGGGAAACATGTAAAGGAGAAATTGGAAGAGTACTTCTTAATACTTCCTATGGGAGCTTCATTGATTGGGCCCCAGTTGGCTATACTCGGAACAAATATTCTTTACATACATTAACCTGGAAAAGGGAGAAGAAGACTATATTTACCAATAGCACAGGAAAGCTTATTATATGACATGGTGAAAGAATGTCTCCCCCACCTCCTCACCTTATAGGAAAACCTATACATATAGATTAATAGATAACTGGAGTAAGTTTACATCATATGAGTGCATGGAAAGATCCATGTATTTATCAGTTAGGAACCTATTTGTTGACATTTACACGCAATGAATCTTATAATATACAGGCTTGTGTACATCTGCCTTATATGTTCATGATTGGTCCTGTGTTCTAGAATGAATCAATTAATCTCATCATCTGTGTGAATTGTTCTTTTTTACACATGTCTTAATTTCTCTATTAATTATAATCAATATGTTGATTCTGTGTATATACTTAAAGCTAGAACAGGAGTCTGTATCCCTGTTCAGATGCACAGACAATGGCAAAACTCACCTGAAATGTATTTAATAAATGAGGCTCTAAAAAAGACATTACAGAAAGTAAAACAGGCATGTTAATTGCTGCTATTATTGGAGCTATAGCTATCACAGCCACTGCAGCAGCAGCAGGAGCTGCTCTTATTCAGCCTATACAAAATAAAGAGTTTGTGCAAAACTGGCATGAACACTCTAAAAAATTATGGAATACCCAAAGGTTGATTGATAATCGTATTGAGAGCCAAATAGTGAATTTACAACAAGCAATAGTATTATTGGGAGATCAACTGGTAAACTTACAACATCAAATAAAACTTAAATGTGATTGGAATATTACTGCCTTTTGTGTAAACCCACATCCATATAATGAGACTAACTTTCCTTGAAATAAAGTTAGAAGACGTTTGTTTACTCAAGGTAATATATTTATGGAAATACAATTGCAACATGATATATATGACACTGTCAGAGAAAAACTGAAAGTACTTTCTAGTGCACCTTTATTAAGTAGTATTGCTGATGGATTATCTGAACTAAACCCTGTTAAGCATTTACAATTATTAGAAGCTTCTATAATAAGTGCATTAATTGTCATTGCTGTTTTATGTTTTTGTATTTGCTTAATCTGAAGAAAGAGCAGAAGTGACCTGCATCATTCCGAAGGATGAGCCTCCTTGTACACCATAATGTTGCAGAATGAGTTAAAGAAAAGGGGGGAGATGTTGGAGGAAAGCCAAAGCACCAATTGACTTTTTGTTCCCATCTTGAAAAAGTGAAGGTTGAGACCAAGCATACATGACTGAAGGCAGTCAGACCCAGAGAAAGCTCAAGGGCGCAATGCTTGGCCCTGCTGGAGCTTTCTGCAGGACAGGAATTAGACAGTGGATGGTGTGAAAGGGCAAGAGCAATCTAATCAGTTTTGCAAAACTAAATAATAAAATTGTACACTGTATTCTGTTTGTTAGTTTCTTATGCAAGATGACATATTTCTGCTTAATTGGATAGCTGATCTCTCCAAGGCATCTCAGTCCTAGAGAGATTGGGGTCCTCCACTTGCAGTATTGTTGCTGTTTCATTCTTTTGTGGCTCCTCTTCATGAGACCCTGAATACATTACAACAACACTTAAAATCAGAAGCATGGTTGATAAGTGTCAGATTGTAGTGTTGGGTATTAAAAACATCTAAACAAATTTTCTCTTTTGTTCTATTCCAAAATAACTACTTTATTTTAATTTAGTTTTTTTCTACAGCAAGGCTCAGTTTCTCTACTTGAACTGATGGTATCTTAATGAAGATTTGAGAACAAGAACAAGGTCCAAGAACATAAATGGGAGGACAGGACCCCCTTTAAATAGTACTCTTATACTAATCAACTATGTGATTTTCTCTGCGTTTAACAGAATAAAAAAATTGTTTACTTTTTGTTTCAGTCATTTCTTAATAGGATATCAAGTATTTGAATAAAGTACTCTCTCTTGTTTCTTGTGGCATGCTCATTACATAGGAAAAAGTCTGGATCATATTAAGTACATATTAAAGGTAATTGACATTTTGATAGAATGCATGCAGGACAGACTAAAGTAAGGTCTTCGGGAAGCTGAGAGTAGTTGTATACTGACAGTGGTGAACAGGAAGGGACTAATCTTAGATGAATCATAGTGGTGTAATCTGAGTAGCACTTTGCAAAAAATGTACATGGAATTTGTTATTGTCTTTCTCAGCAATTGGGGTAAAACTGGTCTAAATAATTTAGAACACATTTTGTTTTTTTAAACATAAAGTGGAATCATGAAACTGGACTATAATCATCAATGGGCACTGATCTCACTGGAAAACTGATACAACCAGATAATATTTACTCCTTGATTGATGCACACATTTCCAATATGACATAGTATGAAAATAAAAACAAACCAAAAACAGACCAAGTCCACAAATCTAGCTACCAGTGTAGAGAAGCACAAGGATGGCAGAACATATAAAATGATATCCCACAGAGAAATAAATCCAGAATGTGGGAACACTATTGTAAACATGTTTCAGTACATTTAATAAACAAATAAAGAGAGAAAGTGTGAAATGTATATTTTAAAGTTTTCCAAGAATTAAAGAAATTCTGCTGCATGAATTTTCTTTGAACATAACTGGGAAAATTTGAACTCTGAAAGTATGTTTAATCATATTAATTATTTATATTATATATTTAGTTTAAAAATTATTATAGTTATCTTTTAAAGGAGTCATTTTCTTTAAAATAAGTGGTTATGTATCTAAAGATAAATATAATTGGCATAAGTTAATTCAAAAGTCTAGTTTAGAAGCATAAAATAAGATTGTAGATTTTTTTTGTCTATGGTAATGACTATATGAGGGCTCATTGTCATATTTTCATTAATATATTTTCTATATTTGACATTTCAATATTGAGAAAATATTAAACCTATGTTATAATTATCTTCATGGGAGAAAGCTTATTAGGAACCTAGGTGTTCAAGACACAGTTATACTTATATATACATATGTTTAACTTCTGGATTTTATAAATAATTATTTTGGAAATGAGATTGTTTCTTTTTTTTTTTTTTATAAATTTATTTTTTTAATGGGGTGACATCAATAAATCAGGATACATATATTCAAAGATAACAAGTCCAGGTTATCTTGTCGTTCAATTATGTTGCATACCCACCACCCAAAGTCAGATTGTCCTCTGTCACTTTCTATCTTGTTGTCTTTGTGCCCCTCCCCACCCCCTATCCCTCTCCCATTCCCCCCTCCCCCCCGTAACCACCACACTCTTGTCAATGTCTCTTAGTTTCAGTATTATGTCCCACCTACGTATGGAATAATACAGTTCCTGGTTTTTTCTGATTTAATTATTTCGCTTCGTATCATGTTATCAAGATCCCACCATTTTGCTGTAAATGTTCCGATGTTATCATTTCTTATGGCTGAGTAGTATTCCATAGTGTATATGTGCCACATCTTCTTTATCCAGTCATCTATTGATGGGCTTTTTGGTTGTTTCCATGTCCTGGCCACTGTGAACAATGCTGCAATAAACATGGGGCTGCATGTGTCTTTACGTATCAATGTTTCTGAGTTTTGGGGATATATACCCAGTAGAGGGATTGCTGGGTCATAAGGTAGTTCTATTTGCAGTTTTTTGAGGAACCACCATACTTTCTTCCATAATGGTTGTACTACTTTACATTCCCACCAACAGTGTATGAGGGTTCCTTTTTCTCCACAGCCTCTCCAACATTGCTATTACCTGACTTGCTAATAACAGCTAATCGAACAGGTGTGAGGTGGTATCTCATTGCCGTTTTGATTTGCATTTCTCTAATAGCTAAAGAAGATGAGCATCTTTTCATATATCTGTTGGCCATTTGTATTTCTTCCTGAGAGAAGTGTCTATTCATATCCTCTTCCCATTTTTTTATTGGATTGTTTGTTTGTTTGTTGTTGAGTTTTATGAGTTCTTTGTATATTTTGGATATTAGGCCCTTATCTGAGCTGTTGTTTGAAAAAATCATTTCCCATTTAGTTGGCTTTCTGTTTATTTTGTTATTAGTTTCTCTTGCTGAGCAAAAACTTCTTAGTCTGATGTAGTCCCATTCATTAATTTTTGCCTTCACTTCTCTTGCCATTGGAGTCAAATTCATAAAATGCTCTTTAAAACCCAGGTCCATGAGTTGAGTACCTATGTCTTCTTCTATGTACTTAATTGTTTCAGGTCTTATGTTTAGATCTTTGATCCATTTTGAGTTAATTTTTGTACAGGGAGAGAGACTGTAGTCCAGTTTCATTCTTTTGCATGTGGCTTTCCAGTTTTCCCAGCACCATTTATTGAAGAGGCTTTCTTTTCTCCATTGTGTGTTGTTGGCCCCTTTATCAAAAATTATTTGACTATATATATGTGGTTTTATTTCTGGACTTTCTATTCTGTTCCATTGTTCTCAGTGTCTATTTTTCTGCCAATACCATGCTGTTGTGATTGTCGTGGCCCTATAATAGAGTTTGAAGTCAGGTATTGTTATGCCCCCAGCTTCATTCTTTTTCTTTAGGATTGCTTTGGCTATTCGGGGTTTTTTATAGTTCCATATAAATCTGATGATTTTTTGCTCTATTTCTTTAAAAAACGTCATTGGAAGTTTGATGGGAATTGCATTAAATTTGTATATTGCTTTGGGTAATATAGCCATCTTGATTATATTTATTCTTCCTAGCCAACAACAAGGTATATTCTTCCATCTCATTATATCTTTTCAATTTCCCTTAACAATGGTTTATAGTTTTCATTATATAAGTCCTTTACATTCTTTGTTATGTTTATTCCTAAGTATTTTATTTTTTTTGTTGCAATCGTGAAGGGGATTATTCTTTTGAGTTCCTTCTCAGTTGTTTCATTGTTGGCATATAAAAAGGCTATTGACTTCTGTATGTTAATTTTGTATCCTGCGACCTTACTGTATTGGCTTATTGTTTCTAGTAGTCTTTTTGTGGATTCTTTGGGGTTTTCGATGTATAGGATCATATCATCTGCAAAAAGTGATACCTTTACTTCTTCTTTTCCGATATGGATGCCTTTTATTTCTTTGTCTTGTCTGATTGCTGTGGCGAGAACCTCTAGTACCACATTAAATAAGAGTGGAGAGAGTGGACAACCCTGTCTTGTTCCTGATTTAAGGGGGAAAGCCTTCAGTTTAGTGCCATTTAATATGATGTTAGCTGATGGTTTATCATATATGGCCTTTATCATGTTGAGATATTTTCCTTCTATACCCATTTTGTTGAGAGTCTTAAACATAAAATTGTGTTGTATTTTATCGAAAGCCTTTTCTGCGTCTATTGATAAGATCATGTGGTTTTTGTTCTTTGTTTTGTTGATATGGTGTATTACATTAACCGTTTTACGTATGTTGAACCATCCTTGAGATTCTGGGATGAATCCCACTTGATCATGATGTATTATTTTTTTAATATGTTGTTGTATTCGATTTGCTAGTATTTTGTTTAGTATTTTAGCATCTGTATTCATTAGAGATATTGGTCTGTAGTTTTCTTTTTTTGTGCCATCCTTGCCTGGTTTTGGTATGAGGGTTATGTTGGCCTCATAAAATGTCTTTGGAAGTATTGCTTCTTCTTCAATTTTTTGGAAGACTTTGAGTAGAATAGGAACCAAGTCTTCTTTGAATGTTTGATAAAATTCGCTGGTATAGCCGTCAGGGCCTGGACTTTTATTTTTGGGGAGGTTTTTAATGGTTTTTTCTATTTCTTCTCTACTGATAGGTCTGTTTAGGCTTTCTGCTTCTTCTTGACTCAGTCTAGGAAGGTTGTATTTTTCTACGAATTTATCCATTTCTTCTAGGTTGTTGAATTTAGTGGCATAAAGTTTTTCATAGTATTCTACAATAATTCTTTGTATATCTACAGTGTCCGTGGTGATTTCTCCTCTTTCATTTTGGATTTTGTTTATATGAGTTCTTTCTCTTTTTTCCTTGGTAAGTCTTGCCAAGGGCTTGTCAATTTTGTTGATCTTTTCAAAGAACCAGCTCCTTGTTCTATTAATTTTTTCTATAGTTTTTCTGTTCTCTAATTCATTTATTTCTGCTCTGACTTTTATTATTTCCTTTCTTCGGCTGGTTTTGGGTTGTCTTTGTTCTTCTTTTTCTAGTTCCTTAAGGTGGGAAGTTAAGTGGTTCACTTGGGCTCTCTCTTGTTTGTTCATATATGCCTGAAGCGATATGAACTACCCTCTTATCACTGCTTTTGCTGCATCCCATAGATTCTGATATGTCATATTGTCATTTTCATTAGTCTGTATATATCTTTTGATCTCTGCACTTATTTCTTCTTTGACCCATTCATTTTTTAAAAGTATGTTGTTTAGTTTCCACATTTTTGTGGGATTTTTTTCCTCTTTTTTGCAGTTGAATTCTAGTTTCAAGGCTTTATGATCAGAAAATATGCTTGGTACAACTTCAATTTTTCTGAATTTGCTGATGTTGTTTTTGTGGCCCAACATATGGTCAATTCTTGAGAATGATCCATGTACACTGGAGAAAAATGTATACTCAGTCACTTTGGGATGAAATGTCCTGTAGATGTCTATCATATCCAGGTGCTCTAGTGTTTTGTTTAAGGCCACTATGTCTTTGTTGATTCTCTGTTTGGATGACCGATCTAGAGCCGTCAGCGGTGTATTGAGGTCTCCAAGTATGATTGTATTTTTGTCAGTTTTTGTTTTAAGATCAATAAGTAGTTGTCTTATATATTTTGGTGCTCCTTGGTTTGGTGCATATATATTAAGAATTGTTATGTCTTCTTGATTCAGTGTCCCCTTAGCCATTATGAAATGGCCATTTTTGTCTCTGAGTACTTTTCCTGTCTTGTAGTCAGCATTATCCGATATGAGTATTGCTACACCTGCTTTTTTTTGGATGTTATTTGCTTGGAGTATTGTTTTCCAGCCTTTCACTTTGAATTTGTTTTTATCCTTGTTACTTAGATGAGTTTCCTGTAGGCAGCATACAGTTGGATTTTGTTTTTTAATCCATTCTGCTACTCTGTGCCTTTTTATTGGTGAGTTTAATCCGTTTACATTTAGTGTAATTATTGATACTTGTGAGTTCCCTATTGCCATTTTATATCTTGCTTTCTGTTAGTTTCGTGTCTTGTTTGATCCTTCTCTTTCGTTTTTCTATCTTTTGTTTTTATTTGGTTGTATTCCATACATCTTTCCTCTGTTGCTATCTTTTTTATCTCATGTGCTTCTGTGGTGGTTTTTTCAATGGTGTTTACCTTTGAGTAATGAAAAGGGTCCCTACCCTGTTCATTGTAGCGAACTATTTTGTGAGTACTTTTGCACTCCATCGTCTTTTGCTACTGTTAATCTCCGTCTTCTCCCCCTCTTTCTTTTTGTTGTTGTCACAGTTTAAATTTGGTTTTATTGTGTTCTTCTTGGAGCTTTTACTTGTGGCTCTGTTTTTTTTTGTTCTTTGTATCTGATTGGAGAACCCCCTTTAGTAATTCCTGGAGTGGGGGTTTTCTGATGATAAATTCCCTCATCTTTTCTGTATCTGTGAATGTTTTTATTTCTCCTTCGTATTCGAAGGATAGCTTTGATGGGTATAGTATTCGTGGCTGAAAGTTCCTCTCTTTCAGGACTTTAAATATTGGGGTCTACTATCTTCTAGCTTGTAGAGTTTCTGCTGAGAAATCTGATGATAATCTAATGGGCCTTCCTTTATATGTTGTATTCTTCTTTTCCCTGGCTGCCTTGAGAATTTTTTCTTTGCTGTTGGTTTGTGTCAATTTCATTATGATATGCCTTGGAGTAGGTTTGTTGGGGTTAAGAAAACTTGGAGTTCTGTTTGCTTCTTGAACTTGAGGCTTTAGTTCTTTCCACAGGCTTGGGAAGTTCTCATCTATTATTTGTTTGAGTATGTTCTCCATTCCATTTTCTCTCTCTTCTCCCTCTGATATACCTATTATTCTTATGTTATTCTTTTTGATGGAGTCAGATAATTCTTGTAGGGCTATCTCATTTTTTTTTAATTTTTGAGTCTCTTTCTTCTTCTCTCTGTTGTGCCTCAAGTTGCTTGTCTTCTATTTCACTAATCCTCTCTTCTATCTGACCTGTTCTATTAGCTAAGCTTATTACTTCCTTTTTCAGCTCGTGAATTGAGTTTTTCATCTCTGTTTGATTTGTTTTTATAGTTTCAATTTCCTTGGACATATATTCTTTGTGTTCATTGAGTTGTTTTCTGAGCTCCCTATATTGCCTTTCTGTGTTTTCTTGTATATCTCGGAGGATTTTTAGGATTTCTATCTTGAATTCTCTGTCATTTAGCTCCAAGGTTTCCAATATATTAAATTTTTTCTCCATAAATTTTTCCTTATCTAGCTGTGTTACCTCTCTTTCTTTTGTATCCATGATATTCGATTTTCTCTTCCTTAATGGCATCTGAGGGTGGTTTTGTTGATAGTATTAATGAGATTTAATAAAGAATAAAAAGTTAAAAAAATAAAAAAAAATAAAAAATCGAAAAGAGTTGTTTTTTTAAAAAAAAATTAATAATGAAATAAAGAAAAATAAAATAAAATAAAAATTTTTTAAAAAAGGAAATTATTCCCCCCCTCCTTTTTTCCTCTCCTCTCCTCTCCCCTCTTTCTTGAGAAAATCTTGTGGTGGACTGTGAGTTATAACAAACAATGCCTGTGATGGAGGGCCTGAATTGGGGAAAAGTAATAAAGGGGCAAAAAAGAAAAAAAGAAAAAAAAAAAAAAAAAGGAAAAAAAAAGAAAAAAAAAAGAGCGTATGGACCCACAAAAAGCAAATAAGGAAAAAATTTGGGTCAAGAATAAAATGATTTGCTTTTAGGTGTTGGTTGTCTAAGAGTTATGATGAGAGGAATAAGAGGAAAACGGAAAAATGGGGGGACAAATTAAAAACTTACTATTGTATTTAGTGGAACAAGAACTAGATAATATGGAGAGCCAGGGATGGGAGCACTGCTAGTGAGTTAAAAAGGTGAAGTAAAACCCCCTAAAATGCCACAAACATAGGTTTGAGTCCCAGATAAGATAATTTGTTTGTTATTGAGGTTTGAATGAGAGGAGATGTAAAGGAGAAAGGAAGAAACTAATATAGAGGGAGAAAAGAAAGAGAGAGAGAGAAAAAAAGAGGGAACCACTAAAAGAAGAAAAAAGAAAGGAGAGAGAGAGAGAGTTAAGGGTTTTGGAGTGCAACCCTCATAGAGAGAAAGGAAGAGAAGAGAAAAGATAATGGGAGATGTAACACTTATGGGTAGTGTAGTTCAAGGAGAGGAGAGAGTAAGACCAGTAGAGAGTTAATCGGCCAAATTGGAGGAAGAAAAAAAAGTATCAAGAATGAAGATAAGAGAAACAAACGAACAAATATAATAAAATGTGATAGGTTATAAAGTCTGCAGATTATTCTTGATTTTGAGAGGTTATCTTCTTGCTTTTTCTTTTCTCTCCCTCTTCCTGGTCGGTGACTCTGTACCCCGGGTTCTGCCCCTTTGGCATGCTCAGGTAGAGGCTTGCAGTTGATAAGTCTCTATGGCAATGTTATGTATTGTGCTTTAGTCTCGTGGGAGTCGAGGCTCATTAGCATTTATAGGCTCCGACAGTGAGAGAGTCCGTGTTCCTGGAGCCTTTCTCCTAGTCTTTCCTTCCTCAATTAGTAGCCTGATAATCCAGCTATGGGGTTGCTGCTGCCTCTGCCTGGATAGTAAGAGGCTCAAAGAGCTGGCAACTCCCCACTCTATTTCCACTCAGCACAGGGCTCTGGGTAAGGCTCAGTCAGTCAGAGCTGCTAGCATAATCAGGTGGGCTTTCCACCCACTCAAAGACCACTGGCTCTGCCACTCTGTCCGGTAACACAAGCGGGCGCCCACTTCTGGGGGGCGCTTGGAGGAAACTCTCACTCACTGTCTGCGACCAGGATATCCAGCCAGCAGTCTCACGCTCTGAGTGAAACCCCCAACCGCAGGGAAAAGTTGCAGCGTTGGAATTGAGTCTCGCTCTGTCCCCGTGCGCGGCTTTTGCAAGGCGCTGGGGCGGCTCGAGATTCCGCTTTGGCCCACACAAAGGCCCCTGACTCTGCCCCTCTGTGCGATAACACGGGCGCGCACTGCGGAGGCACTCGGAGGAATCGCTCACTCCTTATCTGCGCGCGCACACCAGGATATGAGGCCGGCCGCGGTTCCCTCTGAGTGAAACTCTCACCAGCACGGAAATCTCCACCGTTGGAAGTAGTTCTCACTCCCTCCCGTGCGTGGCTTTCCCAGGGCGCTGGGGCTGCCCAGAGACTCTGTCCTCGGCCCACAGAAAGGCCTCTGACCCTGCCTCTCCGTGGGGCAACACGGGCACCCACTCTCAGGGCCTAGGAAGAAATTCTCGCCCACTAACTGCGCACCGACCAGGAGACCGGGTAAAATGGCCGCTCTGCTTGTCTTTCTTTGTTTGGGTTTGGTGCGAGTGTTAGCTTGTATTGCCCGGGTTGCCACAGGATCAGATTTTCCTCGGCTTGGATCTGTGTGCCACAGCCTGGTTCGGCCGTTTGTGCCGCGGCAGCCTGGATCTATTCACCCCCTTTGCCTGCCTCAGTTTCTATATTCACAGTTACCAGAGAAAGCCGCCCTGTTTAGGTTAGTGAGGAAGGCGGAGCATTTCTTACTCCCTTTTTCCTTCGGGGTTTGGTTATATATTTAGCCAATTTTTCACTCAATCATACCTTTGGGTGTATTGCGAAGCATCTGGAAGCTCCAAGTATAGGTTTTTCTGTTTCTGGTTGAAGATCTTGTTGAGTTTTGGGGGAGATTTATCGGTATCGCTTCCTACCCCGCCATTACTCTGACCGAGATTGTTTCTTTATTATTAAAAGAAATAACTCCTCTAGAGATTTTCATGTGTTGCTAGAAAATTGAGATTAGTTAAATCTAAACTTCCCCATTTAACATTCACTTTACAAAAAATGCAGGGGGCAAGAAAACATGTTAAATAACATCCTGATTATGCAATCATCAAAATCCATAATGAAAGCTCTTTAGAGCAATTGATGGAGTATTTTTCAAATATAAGTTAATAAACAAAATGTGGTAGTTAGGAGGAGACACATCAACCAAATTGTTTATATTGTAAATATTGTTCAATTAATTCAGACACAATTCTCATCTCCAGGAAAAATAAATAAATAAAAATAAGAAATATTAGAAACTATTGCTTTTTTTCTGACTACAATGATTCTAACCCTTATTAACCATATTTATAATTAATTCTTTATCTATTGAGCATTCTGACAGTGAATCCTATAATATTAGGATTATAACATAGACTAACTTTTGTAGGATGTATTTCCCTAAGGCAGTTATATAAAATATTTTTATGTTAAATAGTTTTGTCCTTTGCCCAGCAGAACAGAGACATTTTTTTCTTTAAAAAAATTTTTTTGGCAAATTAAATTTTATGAGGTGACATTGATCAATAAGAGTACATAGGTTTCAGGTAAACATTTCTATAACATTTGAATTCTTGATTATGTTGTGTACCCATCATCCAAGTCAAATCATTTTTCATCACCTTATATTTGTCTCTTTTTACCCCTCACCCTGGTAACTACTTCACTGTTATCTGTATCTATGAGTCATAATTTTACATCCCACCTAAGTGTGAAATCATAGTTTTTAACTTTTTCTTATTTACTTATTTCACTCAGTAGAATGCTATCAAGTTCCATTCATGTTGTCGTAAATGGCAATATGTCATCGTTTCTTATGGTTGAGTTGTATTCCGTTGTATATATGTACCACATCTTCTTTATTAAATCCTCTACCAAGGGACACTTTGCTTGTTTCCATTGCTTGACCACTGTAAATAATGCTGCAATAAATATGGGGGTACATGTGTCTTTTTTAAATTTAATTTATTGTGTTTACATAGATTCTAGTGTTGCCCCAAATGCATCCTCCCTCCCCCGTATTTCCCTCAGCATCTCCTTTGCCCCCCTCCCAGTAACACCCTCCCCCCTTCCCTTCAGGTTTATCCCATCCTATCTTCCCCTTTCTCTCTGTCCTCTTTTCCTCTAATCCCTTTGATCCCTTCTCGGTTTCAATTCCGTTCCTAAATTTACATTGTTTCTTGGATTTCTCAAAAGAGTGAGGCCATATGATATTTTTCTTTCTCTGCCTGGTTTATTTCACTTAACATAATAGTTTCCAGGTTCATCCATGTTGTTGTAAAAGGTAATATTTCACTTTTCATGGCCCCATAGTATTCCATTGTAAATATGTATCACTGCCTTTTAATCCAGTCATTCACTGACGAATACTTAGGCTGTTTCAGATCTTCGCTATTGTGAACAATGCAGCCATAAACATGGGGGGGGGTATTTCTTTTTTTTGCATCAGTGATATGGTGTTCTTGGTTTTTCCTAAAAGTGGGATAGCTAGGTCAAAAAGCAGTTTCATTTTTAATTTTTTGAGCAATCTCCATACTGTTTTCCACAGTGGCTGCACCAGTCTGCATTCTCACCAGCAGTGCAGGAGGGTTCCCTTTTCTCCACATCCTCACCAGCACTTATAATGTGTTGTTTTGTTAATGAGTGCCATTCTGACTGGGGTGAATCTCATTGTGGTTTTAATATGCATTTCACTAATGATTAGTAATGTTAAACATTTTTTCACCTGTCTATTGGCCATCTGTATACCCTCTTGAGAGAAGTGTCTATTCATTTCTTTTGCCTATTTTTTGATTGGATTGTTTAACTTCCTCGTGTTGAGTTTTACAAGTTCTTTATAAATTTTGATTATTAAACCCTTATCAGATGTATTGTCTAATATGTTCTTCCATTGTGTGGTTTGTCTTTTTATTCTGTTCATATTCTCTTTACCTGTGCAAAAGCTTTTTATTTTGATATAGTCACATTTGTTTATACTGTTTTTTATTTCACTTGCCCGTGGAAATAAATCAACAAATATATTGCTGCAAGAGATGTCAGAGAGCTTACTGCCTATGTTTTCTTCTAAGACGCTCATGGTTTCACGATTTACATTTAAGTATTTTATCCATTTTGAGTTTATTTTTGTGAATGGTGTAAGTTGGTGGTCTGGTTTTATTTTTTTGCAGGTAGCTGTTCAATTTTCCTAACATCATTTATTAAAGAGGCTGTTTTTAGTCCATTGTATTTCCTTACGTACTTTGTCAAATATCAATGTTCCATAAAGGTGTGGGTTTATTTCTGGGTTCTCAGTTCTGTTTCACTGATCTATATGCCTGTTCTTATGCCAGTACCAGGCTGTTTTGAGTACAATGGCCTTGTACTATAATGATATCAGAAAGTGTGGTACCTCCCACTTTATTCTTCTTTTTCAAGATTGCTGAGGCTATGGCCCTGGCCCGTTGGCTCAATGGTAGAGCGTCGGCCTGGCGTGCAGAGGTCCTGGGTTCAATTCCCGGCCAGTGCACACAGGGGAAGCACCCATCTGCTTCTCCACCCCTCCCCCTCTCCTTCCTCTCTGTCTCTCTCTTCCCCTCCCGCAATGAGGCTCTATTGGAGCAAAGATGGCCCGGGCGCTGGGGATGGCTCCTTGGCCCCTGCTCCAGGCACTAGAGTGGCTCTGGTCGCAACAAGAGCGACGTCCCAAAGGGGCAGAGCATCACCCCCTGGTGGGCAGAGCATTGCCCCTGGTGGGCGTGCCAGGTGGATCCCGATCGAGCGCATGCAGGAGTCTCTCTGACTGTCTCTCCCCATTTCCAGCTTCAGAAAAATACAAAAAAAAAAAGATTGCTGAGGCTATTCGTGTTCTCTTTTGGTTCCATATAAATTTTTGGAATATGGAGTGACGTCACGGAAATGGTTCCGTGAGCAGCGCGTCCGACAGCTCTCCCCTAAATCACAACAAATTTATCAACTAGAAACAGAAAAATTTATCCTCGGAGCATTCCGGAGTTCCACACAAACTGATAGCGAAAGGACTGTTATCACTTGAATCTGAGAGACGAGGGTGTGGAGGAATCTACCACAGGGATGTTCTTTCAAACCGCAAGGAAGTGCGCCTGTGGTGAGTCAGCCCATATACTTGGGAACCGCGAGCTGCCACCGCGAGCCGCCGCAAGCCCCCGTGAGCCGCAGCCGCGAGCCGCCGCCGCGAACCGCCACTGCGAGCGGCCGCCGCGAGCTGCCGCCGCGAGCCCGGTCCGGTTGAGCACCGCTGACGTTCCCAGCGGCCCACACACTGCGAGTGGGGGTCGCCGGCCACCGGTGCCCGGAGCGCCCCATTCGCAGGCGTGCCTTGGGCATTCCATGCGCCCAGGGCGCCCTGCTGGCCCGCACACCCAGGGGGCTCCATTATCCTGCGCCTGGTGCGGTCCAGCCGCCAGCGGCGGGGCGAGCAGGAGAGGCTTGGGAGATTCTCTCCGTGGGCGGGGCACCTCACCCAGCCATTCAAGCTAACAATCAAGCGTTGGGGGAGGGGCGCGCGCAGGCAGCCTAAAATACCTTCGGAAGCACAGCTGCGACCCAATCACTGAAATTAGCTTAACCCATAAAATCTGCGCACCCTCGGTTCTAATTGATAAGATCTCTCTCAGTTCAGCGATCCAAGACAAGAGGCGTGATATTTTTTAGTGCCTCTCGCTAAAGGGGCGGGGGCAACTTCTGATTGATAGAGCCTCCATATTCAGGGATAAACGCTAACAAGAAGGACTTGGCAGATAATAAGGTCTATACTACACTAGTCGTAAGCAGAGACTAGTGCCTCTTCTTCCCTGCAAAAACAGGCTACAAAGTGTGGAAAGCCTGGGTTGAGAGGTCCAACTAAATGATAGGCGCTGAACAGTCACCTTGACAACAATTGACTCCCACCCCCGCCTGATTACACTGGAGGCCCTGACTCTCAGAGCCTTTCCCAAAGCGTTGCACTGAGTGGGGATAGAGTGGGGATTTCCCAGCTCTTTGAGCCTCTTACTCCCCAGGCAGAAGCAGTTGCAGCCTTATAGCTGGATCACCAGGCTGCTAATTCAGAAAGGAGGGACTAGGAGAGAGAATCCAGGAAAGCAAACTCTCTCATCGTTGGACCCTGCAAACGCCAACAAGCCTTTACTTCCAGCAAGACTAAAGCCAATTATATGACATTGCCATAGAATCCCATCAACTGCAAATCCCTACCTAAGAGTGACACAGGGGCAGAGCCTGGGGTACAGAGTCACCGACCAGGAAGAGGGAGAGAAAAGAAAAAGGAAGAAGTTAACCTCTCAAAATCAAGAAAAACCCACAGACTTTACAACTTGATCCACTAATTTTTTGTTGTTGTTGTTGTTTGTTTCTTCTATCTTTTTGCCTTTATTTCCTTCACCTCGGTCCTTCTAGTCTCTGCCCATCTTATGCTTCCCCTTTCTTGAACTACACTACCCATGAGTGTTGCATTTTATTTTTCTTCTTTATCCTCAACCTCCTTTAAGGTCATACTCCAAAACACTTAACTCTCACTCTCTCCTCTTTTGTTTTTTTTTTGTCTTGCTTTATTTTGTTTTTTTCTCTTCCTATTCTATTTCTTCCTTTGTTTTTCTCTTTTTCTTATTTTTTCCTTTCTATTTGTTTTTTCTTTTCTCATTTTACTTTCCTCCCATATAATCCTCAATCATGAACAAATTAGTTAATTTGGGACTCAAGGCTTTTTTTGGCTTTATTTCTCTTTTTTGCTTTTGTTTTTACTTTTTTTTCTTGTTTGTTTATTTTTGTGGTATTTTGGGTCCTCCCAACCCAAGGTCTCCATTGTATTTAGTCTTCGCTCCACTTAATACAACAGATTTTTACTTATTATTTTTATTTTTTCTTCTTTATTATTCTTTTTTGTTCCTTTTTTCTGGTTCCCTCTTATCCCTCTCATTATATCTCTTAGTTGACCATCACTTACAAGCAAATCATCTTATGCTTGTCTAAGATTTTCTTCCTTTTTTTTTTTTTTTTTGCATTTAGTAGGTCCCTATTCCCTTTTTTTTGCCCTTTGAACTCTTCACCCCAAATCAGGCCCTCCATTATAGGCACGGTATTTCTCTGAGGAGGGGAGAGGAGGGAAAAAGAAGAGAGAAAAAAAGGGGGAAATAATAAATTATTACTGTTTTTTTTTGTGGGGTGTTTTACCTTTTTTTTTTTTTTTTTTTTTACTTTTTACTCTTTATTAATTCTAATTAGTGCTATCAATAAGACCACCCTCAGATGCCAATAAGAAAGAGGAAATCGAATATTATGGATACAAAAGAAAGAGAGGTAACACAAATAGATGTGGTAAAATCTATGGAGAAAAGACTTAACATATTGGAAGCCTTGGAGCTAAATGACAGAGAATTTAAAATAGAAATCTTAAAAATACTCAAAGATATACCAGAAAACACAGAAAGGCAATATAGGGAGATCAGAAAACAACTCAATGAACACAAAGAATATATTACCAAGGAAATTGAAACTATAAAAACAAATCAAACAGAAATGAAAAACTCAATTTCCGAGCTGAAAAACGAGGTAACAAGCTTAGCTAACAGAACAGACCAGATTGAAGATAGGATTAGTGAAATAGAAGACAAACAACTTGAGGCACAACAGAGAGAAGATGAAAGAGACTCAAAAATAATAAAAAACGAGAAATCCCTACAGGAATTGTCTGACTCCGTTAGAAAGAATAACATAAGAATAATAGGTATATCAGAGGGAGAAGAGAAAGAAAATGGAATGGAGAATATACTCAAACAAATAATAGACGAGAACTTCCCAAGCCTGTGGAAGGAACTAAAGCCTCAAATTCAAGAAGCAAACAGAACAACAAGTTTTCTTAACCCCAACAAACCCACTCCAAGGCACATCATAATAAAATGGCACAAACCAATGACAAAGAAAAAATTCTCAAGGCAGCCAGGGAAAAGAAGAGTACAACATATAAAGGAAGGCCTATTAGATTATCATCAGATTTCTCAGCAGAAACTCTACAAGCTAGAAGAGAGTGGACCCCAATATTTAAAGCCCTGAAAGAGAGGAACTTTCAGCCAAGAATACTATACCCATCAAAGCTATCCTTCAAGTATGAAGGAGATATAAAAACATTCACAAATACAGAAAAGATGAGAGAATTTATCAACAGAAAGCCCCCACTCCAGGAAATACTAAAGGGGGTTTTCCAACCAGATTCAAAGAACAAAAGAAAACAACACCACAAGTAACAGCTCCACCAAGAACACAATAAAACCAAACTTAAACTGTGACAACAAAGGAAAAAAAGGGGGGAGAGGATGGAGATTAACAGTAGCAAAGGATGAAGTGCAGAAATACTTATAAGATAGGGTACTACAATGAATATGGTAGGTACCCTTTTCATTACTTAATGGTAACCACCCTTAAAAAAACCACCACAAAAACACTTGACTTAAAAAAGGTAGCAACAGAGGAAAGAGGTATGGAACACAAACAAACAAAAACAAATGATAGAAAAACAAAAGAGAAGAATCAAACTAGATACAAAACTAACAGAAAGCAATTTATAAAATGGCAGTAGGGAACGCACAAGTGTCAATAATTACACTAAATGTAAATGGATTAAACTTACCAATAAAAAGACACAGAGTAGCAGAATGGATTAAAAAAGAAAATCCAACTATATGCTGCCTACAAGAAACACATCTAAGCAACAAGGATAAAAACAAATTCAAAGTGAAAGGCTGGAAAACAATACTCCAAGCAAACAACACCCAAAAAAAAGCAGGCGTAGCAATACTCATATCTAATAATGCTGACTACAAGACAGAAAAAGTACTCAGAGACAAAAATGGTCATTTCATAATGATTAAGGGGAAGTTGAATCAAGAAGACATAACAATCCTTAATATATATGCACCAAACCAAGGAGCACCAAAATATATAAGACAGCTACTTATTGACCTTAAAACAAAAACTAACAAAAATACAATCATACTTGGAGACCTCAATACACCACTGACGGCTCTAGATCGGTCATCCAAACAGAGAATCAATAAAGATATAGTGGCCTTAAACGAAATACTAGAACACCTGGATATGATAGACATCTACAGGACACTTCATCCCAAAGCGACAGAGTATACATTTTTCTCTAGTGTACATGGAACATTCTCAAGAATTGACCATATGTTGGGCCACAAAGACAATATCAGCAAATTTAGAAAAATTGAAATTGTACCAAGCATATTTGCTGATCATAAAGCCTTGAAACTAGAATTCAACTGCAAAAAAGAGGGGGAAAAACCCACAAAAATGTGGAAACTAAACAACATACTTCTAAAAAATGAATGGGTCAAAGAAGAAATAAGCACAGAAATCAAAAGATATATACAGACAAATGAAAATGAAAATACGACAGATCAGAATCTCTGGGATGCAGCAAAAGCAGTAATAAGAGGAAAGTTCATATCACTTCAGGCCTATATGAACAAACAAGAGAGAGCCGAAGTAAACCACTTAACTTCATACCTTAAGGATCTAGAAAAAGAAGAACAAAGACAACCCAAAACCAGCCGAAGAAAGGAGATAATAAAAATCAGAGCAGAAATAAATGAAATAGAGAACAGAAAAACTATAGAAAAAATCAATAAAACAAGGAGCTGGTTCTTTGAAAAGATCAACAAAATTGACAAACCCTTGGCAAGACTCACCAAGGAAAAAAGACACAGGACTCAAATAAATAAAATCCAAAATGAAAGAGGAGAGATCACCACAGACATCATAGATATACAAAGAATTATTGTAGAATACTATGAAAAATTATATGCCACCAAATACAACAATTTAGAAGAAATGGATAAATTCCTAGAACAATACAACCTTCCTTGACTGAGTCATGAAGAAGCAGAAAGCCTAAACAGACCAATCAGCAGGGAGGAAATAGAAAAAACTATTAAAAATCTCCCCAAAAATAAAAGTCCAGGCCCAGACGGTTATACTAGTGAATTCTATCAAACATTCAAAGAAGACTTGGTTCCTATTCTACTCAAAGTCTTCCAAAAAATTGAAGAAGAAGCAATACTTCCAAACACATTTTATGAGGCCAACATAACCCTCATACCAAAACCTGGCAAGGATGGCACAAAGAAAGAAAATTACAGACCAATATCTCTAATGAATACAGATGCCAAAATACTAAACAAAATACTGGCAAACCGAATACAACAACATATTAAAAAAATAATACATCATGATCAAGTGGGATTCATCCCAGAATCTCAAGGATGGTTCAACATACGCAAAACGGTTAACGTAATACACCATATCAACAAAACAAAGAACAAAAACCACATGATCTTATCAATAGATGCAGAAAAGGCTTTTGATAAAATACAACACAATTTTATGTTTAAGACTCTCAACAAAATGGGTATAGAAGGAAAATATCTCAACATGATAAAGGCCATATATGATAAACCATCAGCCAACATCCTATTAAACGGAATAAAACTGAGGACTTTCTACCTTAAATCAGGAACAATACAGGGTTGTCCACTCTTTCCACTCTTATTCAACGTGGTGCTAGAAGTTCTGGCCAGAGCAATCAGACAAGACAAAGAAATAAAAGGCATCCATATCGGAAAAGAAGAAGTAAAGCTATCACTTTTTGCTGATGATATGATCCTATACATCGAAAACCCGAAGGACTCCACAAAAAGATTATTAGAAACAATAAACCAATACAGTAAGGTAGCAGGATACAAAATTAACATACAAAAGTCCATAGCCTTTCTATATGCCAACAATGAAATATTAGAAAACGAACTCAAAAAAATAATCCCCTTCACGATTGCAACAAAAAAAATAAAATACCTAGGAATAAACATAACAAAGAACGTAAAGGACCTATATAATGAAAATTACAAAGCACTGTTAAGGGAAATCGAAAAAGATACAATGAGATGGAAAAATATTCCTTGTTCTTGGATAGGAAGAATAAATATAATCAAAATGTCCATATTACCCAAAGCAATATACAAATTTAATGCAATTCCCATCAAAATCCCTATGAGATTTTTTAAAGAAATGGAACAAAAAATCATCAGATTTATATGGAACTATAAAAAACCCCGAATAGCCAAAACAATCCTAAGGAAAAAGAATGAAGCTGGGGGCATTACAATACCTGACTTTAAACTATATTATAGGGCCACAATAATCAAAACAGCATGGTATTGGCAAAAAAATAGACACTCAGACCAATGGAACAGAATAGAAAGCCCAGAAATAAAACCACATATATATGGTCAAATAATCTTTGATAAAGGGGCCAACAACACACAATGGAGAAAAGAAAGCCTCTTCAACAAATGGTGTTGGGAAAACTGGAAAGCCACATGCAAAAGAATGAAACTCGACTACAGCCTGTCCCCGTGTACTAAAATTAATTCAAAATGGATCAAAGACCTAAATATAAGACCTGAAACAATAAAGTACATAGAAGAAGACATAGGTACTAAAATCATGGACCTGGGTTTTAAAGAACATTTTATGAACTTGACTCCAATGGCAAGAGAAGTGAAGGCAAAGATAAATGAATGGGACTACATCAGAATTAAAAGTTTTTGCTCAGCAAGAGAAACTGATATCAAAATAAACAGACAGCCAACTATATGGGAACTGATATTTTCAAACGACAGCTCAGATAAGGGCCTAATATCCAAAATTTACAAAGAACTCATAAAACTCAACAACAAACAAACAAACAATCCAATAAAAAAATGGGAAGAGGACATGAACAGACACTTCTCCCAGGAAGAGATACAAATGGCCAACAGATATATGAAGAGATGCTCAGCTTCATTAGTTATTGGAGAAATGCAAATCAAAACTACAATGAGATACCACCTCACTCCTGTTAGATTAGCTATTATCAACAAGACGGGTAATAGCAAATGTTGGAGAGGCTGTGGAGAAAAGGGAACCCTCATTCACTGTTGGTGGGACTGTAAAGTAGTACAACCATTATGGAGGAAAGTATGGTGGTTCCTCAAAAAACTGCAAATAGAACTACCTTATGACCCAGCAATCCCTCTACTGGGTATATACCCCAAAACCTCAGAAACATTGATACGTGAAGACACATGTAGCCCCATGTTCATTGCAGCACTGTTCACAGTGGCCAAGACATGGAAACAATCAAAAAGCCCTTCAATAGAAGACTGGATAAAGAAGATGTGGCACATATACACTATGGAATACTACTCAGCCATAAGAAATGATGACATCAGATCATTTACAGCAAAATGGTGGGATCTTGATAACATTATAAGGAGTGAAATAAGTAAATCAGAAAAAAACAAGAACTACATGATTCCATACATTGGTGGAACATAAAAATGAGACTAAGAGACATGGACAAGAGTGTGGTGGTTACCAAGGGTGGGGGGGGGAGGGAGGACATGGGAGGGAGGGAGGGAGAGAGTTAGGGGGAGGGGGAGGGGCACAGAGAACTAGATAGAGGGTGACGGAGGACAATCTGACTTTGGGCGAGGGGTTTGCAACATAATTTGATGACAAAATAACCTAGACATGTTTTCTTTGAATATATTTACCCTGATTTATTAATGTCATCCCATTACCATTAATAAAAATTTATTAAAAAAAATTTTTGGAATATGTGTTATATATCTTTGAATTATGTCATTGATATTTTAATTGGTATTGCATTGAATTTATAAATTGCTTTGGGAAATATAAACATTTTAATGATGTTTATTCTTTCTATTTATGAACATGGTATATGCTTCCACTTATTTGTATCTTCCTTGATTTCTTTTATCAATGTTTTATAATTTCCCAGATACAAGTCTTTAATCTCCTTGGTTAAATTTACTCCTGGGTACTTTTTGTTGTTGTTGTTGTTGTTGCAATAGTGAAGGGGATTATTTCCTTAATTTCTCTTTCTAACAGTTCATTGTTGGTGTACAAAAATGCTTCTGATTTCTGTGTATTAATTTTATACCCTGCCACCTTGCTGAATTTATTTATCAGGTCCAATAGTCTTTTGACTGAGATGTTAGGGTTTTCTATATACAGTATCATATCATCTGCAAATAATGATAGTTTTACTTCTTTTTTTTTAATTTTGATACCTTTTATTTTTTCTTATCTGATTGCTGTGGTGAGGAGTACCAGAACTATGTTGAATAAGAGTGGTGAAAGGGGGCACCCCTGCCTTTTTTCTGATCTTAAGGGAATTGCTTTTAATTTTTTCCCATTGAGTATGATGTTGGCTGTGGGTTTGTCATAGATGGCCTTTATCATGTTGAGGTATGTTCCGTGTATTCCCACTTTGCTGAGAGTTTTAATCATAAATGGGTGCTGGATTTTATCAAATGCTTTTTTTTCTATCTATTACAATTATCATATGGTTTTTCTCCTCCCTCTGGTTTATGTGACAAATCACATTGATTTATTTGCAAATATTGTACCATCCTAGCCTCCTCAGAATAAATCCCACCTGATCATGATGTATGATTTTTTTCATGAATTGCTGGATCCGGTTTGCTAATATTTTGCTGAGGGTTTTAGCCTCTAAATTCATCAGGGATATTGGCCTATAATTTTCTTTCTTTGTGTTGTGTTTGCCTGGTTTTGGAATCAGAATTATGCTCTCCTCATAAAAGGAGCTTGGAAGTCTTCATTCCTCCTGAATTTTTTTTTTCTTCTGAAGCTGGAAACAAGGAGAGACAGTCAGACAGACTCCTGCATGTGATTGGGATCCACCCAGCACACCCACCAGGGGCAACGCTCTGCCCACCAGGGGGCAATGCTCTGCCCATCTGGGGCATCGCTCTGTCATGACCAGAGCCACTCTAGCGCCTGGGGCATAGGCCAAGGAGCCATCCCCAGCGCCCGGGCCATCTTTGCTTCAATGGAGCCTCAGCTGCGGGAGGGAAAGAGAGAAACAGAGAGGAAGGAGGGGGGGGGGTGGAGAAGCAAATGGGCACGTCCCCTATGTGCCCTGGCTGGGAATCGAACCTGGGTCCCCCACACGCCAGGCCGACGCTCTACCGCTGAGCCAACCGGCCAGGGCCCCTCCTAAATTTTTTGAAATAGCTTGAGAATAATAAGAATTAGTTCTTCTTTGAATAATGGTAGAATTCACCTGTGAAGCCATCTGGCCCAGGGCTATTGTTTGTTGGGAGGTTTTGATAACTGTTTTGATCTCATTTGTTGTAATTGGTCTGTTTAGGTTTTCTGATTCTTCCAGATTGATTTTTGGAAGAAGTATGTTTCAAGGAATTTGTCCATTTCATCTAGATTGTCTACTTTTTTGGCATGCACTTCTTCATAATATTTAATTACAATATTTTGTATTTCTGTTGTGTCAGTTGTTATTTCTCCACTCTCATTTCTAATTTTATTTATTTGAGTCCTTTCTCTTTTTTTCTTGGTAAGTCTGGTTAAAGGTTTATCAATCTTGTTTATCCTTTCAAAAAACCAGCTCTTGGTTTCATTGATTCTCTGTATTGTTTCTCTAGCCTTTATGTCATTTATTTCTGCTCTGATCTTTATTATTTTCTTCCTTCTACTACCTCTGGGCTTTACTTGCTGTTCTTTTTCTAGTTCTTTTATATGCAGGGTTAAGTTGTTTATTTGAGCTTTTTCTAGCTTCTTAAGGTATGCCTGTAATGCTATGAACTTCCTTCTCAGTACTGCCTTTCTTGTGTCCCATAAATTTTGAGTAGTGTATGCTTATTATCATTCATTTCTAGAAATTTTTTTTATTTCTTCTTTGATCTCTTTGTTAAGCCATTCATTATTTAATAACATGCTATTTAGTTTCCATGTGTTTGAGTATTTTTCTGTTTTATTGTTGTGGTTGATTTCTGGTTTCATTTCACTGTGATCAGAGAAAATGCTTGATATGATTTCAATCTTCTTAAATTTGTTAAGACTGCTTTTGTACCCTAACATGTGGTCTATCCTAGGGAATGTACCATGAGCACTTGAAAAGAATGTATATTCTGCTACTTTAAGGTGAAATATTCTGAAGATATCTATTAAATCCAGTTAATCTAGTGTGTCCTTTAAGTCTGATGTTTCTTTGTTAATTTTCTTTCTTAAGGATCTATCTAGTGATGTTAGTGGGGTATTGAAATATCCTACTATTGTAGTATTGCTGTTGATCTTGCCCTTTATATTCATCAAAGTATGCTTTATATATTTAGGTTCTCCTGTATTATGTGTGTAGATATTTATAATGATTATATCTTCCTGTTGTATTGCTCCCTTTATTATTATGCTGTGATCTTCTTTATCTCTTACTATAGCCCTTGTTTTAAAGTCCATTTTGTCTAAGTATTGCTACCCCAGCTCTTTTTTTATTTTTATTTGCATAAAATATTTTTTCCTTCCTTTTACCTTCAGTGTATATGTATCTTTTTTTAATAAATAATTTTTTAAACAAGAACCTTTCTTTTGATATTTGATTCTGAAATAACAGAACTGTACATTTAAAAAAATCCTCATTTGGATTACAAAAAGACAAGCTAAACAAATAGTTTCCTTTGTTACAGGCGGACATTGATGTGGACCTAATCCAGTTTTCTTTTTAAAAGCCACTAAAGACAAAAGCAGTTGAAAACCTAATTAAATTTAATAAAAAATTTGTTTACTAAAACTACTGGTCTCCAGCACCATTTTCTGTTTTCTGCTGTTTTGATATAGGTTCTTCTTTGTTTCTTCTCTTGTTCTTTTCACTGGTACAAATGCACCATTTTCATCACATTCATCATCACTATCAAGCTTAGTTTTCTTGCCCTGAAACTGTACTTTTCCTTAGTGGCCCCAGTCTGGGCAGCTTTATTGACCTTTCCTTTTGACTGTGACCTTTTGACTTCCATTTGTTTAAGGGTTCTTGTGGATCTCCTATGATTTTTTTCAATGCTTCTTTTTCCACATCTCCCTCTAGTACTTCCCATGTCACTTCTTTGTTTCTTAATTGTAGGTTACCATTATTTGCATCTTTGGCTTTATCCAGTGCTCCTTTAGCTTTTTTAAAAAAATAAAATTATTCCCTCTTTTGCTCCTCTGAAAAAGTCTATCCATTTTATTTCACTATGATTTGAGAAAAGGATGTGCAAGTTTTCTCTACAGGTCTGATCATCTAGGTCCCCCCCCCAAAATTTAGGAGGCAGCCAATCTTCTAGAGATTTCATTTCAGCATTTTCTGCTAACTTTTGCTTTTCTTCTTGCTCTTGTTTAGCTCACAATTTGGCTTCCACTTTATTTTGCTTTCTTTATTTATTTTTTTGGCAAAATAATCTTCCTTAAAAAGTATTAGCAGTTCTGTGTCTTTGTACTTTTGGCCAGGGGTCTCTACAAACTTTTTAGCAGATTCAATGTTATCAAACACAACAAATATTGATCCCTTAAATATTTGTGCAATGTTCTTCTCATCTAAATATTTAGTACTTGACCTTTATCTTCTAACCATTCTTTTATGTCATCAAGGGTTGCATCAGTAGGGAAGCCTTTTATATAAACAGATGTTTTTTATATCATTTTTATACTCATCAGTCACTTCAGGGAGGGGTTTGTTTGGCAATCTTCTGATTTTGGTTTTATCTTCACTTATTTCCATGAGTTCTGCCTTTGATTTGCTCAATGCTTCTACTATTACATTAATGTCAGTTGTAAGACGGTTTAACCTATTGAATTTTATCATTATTTCCAAAGGTACTCAGCCTTCATCCAGTTTGATTTGCTTCTTTAAAAATTTGTCTCGTGGTAAATTGAAATCACCAAAGTAATACTCAATTTGATGACAGATTTTGGCATCCAGAGCAGTCATTTTTTTATCACCATTTTTCAGCCATTTTCTCTACCTTTAAGATCCCTGTCCCATGAAACCAGGCCAAAAGACCCCTTAGAGTGACTTCAGCATCTCTCCCTCCCAGTGCCCAAGCAGCCCTAACATGTGTAAAGATTCCATTTGTATGAAATTTTTTTCCTTCCTTTTACTTTCAGTGTATATGTATCTTTTTTTTTTTTTTGAGGTGTGTCTCTTATAGAAAGCATATGTATGGGTCTTGTTTTCTAATCCATGCAGCTACCCTATATCTTTTGATTGGATCATTTAATCCATTTACATTTAAGGTTATTATTGATATATAGTTGTAAATTGCCATTTTACTCTTTAAAGCTGTATTCCTCTTTCGCTATATTTTTTTCCCCACTTTGATCTGTTTATAACAGGCCCTTTAACATTTCTTGCAGCATTGGTTTGATTGTAATGAATTCCTTGAGGGTTTTTTCTTTTGTCTGGGAAGCTTTTTATTTATCCTTCAATTTTAAACAATATCCTTGTTGATTAAGAAGTCTTGGTTATAGGCTTTTTTTTCTGCATTACTTTGTGTATTTCTTTTTTTTTTTTTTCTTTTCATTTTTTGAAGCTGGAAACGGGGAGAGATAGTCAGACAGACTCCTGCATGCGCCCGACCGGGATCCACCCGGCACGCCCACCAGGGGTGACGCTCTGCCCACCAGGGGGCGATGCTCTGCCCATCCTGGGGGTCGCCATGTTGCGACCAGAGCCACTCTAGCACCTGAGGCAGAGGCCACAGAGCCATCCCCAGCGCCCGGGCCATCTTTGCTCCAATGGAGCCTTGGCTGTCCAGATCTTGTGGCTGCCTCTGCTGGGTCCAGGTGCGATTTTAAATATCAGCTGTACTCTTAGGTTTGCTTTTACCTACTCCTGGCCTAGGAGAAGTTTCTTTAAAAGTTCGAGTTTTCCTAAAATCCACTTTCTATTGTCTCATTAATGGCTACTTGTTGGGCTCAGTACTGTAATTCAGTAATTAAGTATGGTATTAGATGTGGCCTAGTCCTTAGCTTCAGGTGTCATTCTATCCCTACATTTCATTTATTTATTTTATTTTCTTTCATTTTGGTTTTTTTTCTTCTTTTTCAGCACTCAGTTGGGTTAGTCACAGGGGTCCAGTGGGTGTGGCCCCTATGCTTTCATTGTGTGGTCTGTCTACTAGGCCACTGCTGCTATTGCTGCCAGGGGCATTTGGGCTCAGGTGCTGCTGCCGCCAGCTCAACTCCGTGGCTGTCGCTGCCCTGGTCGGCTCACATGTGCCTGTGTGCACTCATATGGAAAGCTTCCATGGCCGCCCAAGCCTCCAGTGCCTCTGAGGACCAGACTGCACCGCATGCAGTTTTGCTCACAAGCTTGATCATCTGCTCTGGTTTTCACCTCTGTGAGTGGGGTTGCACAAGCCCGCTTGGACCACTTCTGGGGCTGCTTCTGCCTCTGCTGTCGTGGAGGGCTTATCAGCATTGCTGGAAGTTCTCTCATCAGCTCAGACTCCAGCAGCTGTGCAGGGGCATGTCATGTGTCCGCTCAGGTCACTGGCAAGTTTGTCCAACTTCTGCTGCCTCTGAGGGTGCACCCACACACCTGGCAGGTTTGCACACCGGCCAAACCCCCTGCAGCAGCAGCCTTAACTTTCATCCTTGTTTGCTGGCTCTCACACGCCCAGGCTGATGCTCTGGCCTCCACCTCCACCAAGGGTAGACCCATTCAGTGAGCAGGACTGTGTGGGAGCCCAGACCTCCGCAGTGGCAGCAGTGGTTTCTGGCTCCATGGGCCGGCTTGCACATGCTTGCTGGAACCTCAACAGCTGTGCCCTGCTGTCTCTGGTCTGCCGGCCCCAGTCGAGCACTCAGCAGTGCCAGAGATGGTGTAGCTTAGAGCTCTGCACTCTCTGTTTGTGTCAGTAATATGGTGCCTGGCTCTAAGTGCCTTTGTTTTAGCTAGAGTAGGGGAGCCTCTGGTGGACGGGGCACATTCCTTTGCTGATGATGCTGTTCCCAGGAAAAATGTTCACTTTAAATTTGGGGAGAGACTCAGCCTAGGGGTTAGGGTGTCCTCCAGGAGCTCAGGAAAAGTGGCTGTGAGCGAGGTTCTCCATGTAGTTTTTTTAATATGGAGCCTGGGTCTGAGAACCCTGCCTCCTTCTCTCAAACCATGTCTAGGCTTTTTTTCTCAGCCAAATATAGTCTGTAAGCCCCTTCCAGGCTTCAGGGCTCTAGGCTGGTATTCTGGTTTGGGGAATAAGGACCTACAATGCACTGAACAGCCCTCCCCATCATGAAAGTCTCTCCTGGCCGTTGCTCACTCCTGGAAGTGGGTCAGCCCTTTCTGCATCTCCACCTTTCTTTCCTACCAGTCTCAGTGTGGGTTCTTTGGTGGTCCTTGGCTGTAGAATCCTCTTAGTTTAGTCCAAAGTTGGTCTTTCATAATGAGTATTCTCAAATTTAAGTTGTAATCCACCTTGGTTCTGAGAAATGGGAGTTGGAGTGTCTGCCTACTCTGTGGCCATCTTGGAACCCCCCTACATGTGTCTTGAATACAAATGTTCTTGAGTTTTTTGAATAGATACCCAGTAGAGGAATTTCTGGGTAATATGGTAGTTTTATTCTTAGTTTTTTGATGAACCACTATATTTTCATCCATAAAGGTTGCACTAATTTGAATTCCACCAGCAGTGAATGAGAGTTCCTTTTTCTCCACAGCCTTTCCAAAATTTGTTACTGTCTTGTTGATAATAGCCAATCTAACATGTATGAGGTGGTATCTCATTGTAGTTTTGACTTGCATTTTTCTAATAGTGAGAGACAATGAGCATCTTTTCATATATCTGTTGGCCATTTGTTAGTCTGTTCAGGTCCTCTTCCCATTAATTAACTAAAGTGTTTACTTGTTTGTTGCTGAGCTTTGTGAGTTATTTTTATAATTTGGATATTAACCTCTTATCAGAGCTGTTGTTTCTAAATATCATTTCCCATTTGGTTGAGTGTTTGTTTGTTTTGTTGTTGGTTTCTTTTGCTGTGCAAAAGCTTTTAGTTTAATATAGTCCCATTGATTTATTTTTGCCTTTACCTCTCTTGCATTTTGGCTCAATTTATAAATTGTTTTCTACAGCAAAGGTCCATGAGTTTAGTATGTTTGTTTTCTTCTTTGTAATTTATTGTTTCAGATTTTATATTTAGGTCTTTGATCCATTTTGAATTACTTTTTGTGCATGGGGACAAACTGTAGTCAAATTTCATTCTTTTGCATGTGCTTTCCAATATTTTCAGCACCATTTATTGAAGAGGTCTTCTTTTCTCTATTGTGTATTTCTGGCTCCTTTGTCAAAGATGATTTGTACAAAGATGATGTACGGTTTTATTTCTGAGCTTTCAATTCTGTTCCATTGCTCTCTATGTCTGTTTTTCTGCCAGTATTATGCTGTTTTGGTTATTGTGGCTCTGTAGTATAATTTGAAGTCAGGTAGTGTGATAACTTTGGTTTAATTCTTTTTCTTCAGGATTGCTTTTGCTATTCGGGTTTTTTTTTTAAACGATTCCAAACATCCCAAGGCCTTTGAAAAATGCCTTTCACATCATAGGTGCTTGATAAATGTTTGTTGAACAACTACATAAATTGAAAAATAAATAAAATATCTTACTCTTAGTAAGCATAATGTTCCTATAAGTGTAGTGGCAAGGGCAGTCTTACTTAGGAGTTAAAGTGGTAATCTAATAACTGATGTAAGGAGAAGGTGTCTAAGTTAAATATTGCTACATAAGAAACCAGTCAAAACTGAGAATCTTAAAACAATAATTAACATTGCACAGGAGCCCACAGTTCAGCTTAGTTTGCTGGTATCACCAAAGTTATCAACTTCACTAAATTTAAAAGTTATACAAATTTTTATCTAATATACCATTCATATTTTAGTTCTGCCATTTGACTCAATGTACTTTATTGTATTTGCTGGACCCAGGCAGTTGGGGGTTCCTTACCTCTTTCTTACCATCATGATATAATTTTGCCTATTATTCTCACAGTAGAAATAATTTAAAGGAAGCAGCTTTGAGAGAGTAATTTATTGTTGAAATCAACTGGAGGGTATATGAAGCTGAACTGACTTAACCCACTTAAGGACTCAATATAAACTTTAAGATTCTGTCAGGCAGGTGTGGTGATCTACTTGTAACACCACCCAAATAAAGTCTCCTATGTAAGTTACATTGATTGCTGGCCACCTAACAAACTGAAGAAGTCCACCTTTTCTTTCAGTGTCTCCTGACCTCTGTACATGGTGACCAACACGTGACATCTGCATCTAACATAATTGTCATGTCTCCTTTGTCTTTTTTATTCTGCAAAGGGTCATGATATCTTTAAAGAATATAATATATTTACCAGTAGATCTGTGTAATGGTTTCTCAGAACTAAAATTAGTTACACTTCCAGCCCAAATATCTCATAAAGCTTATCTTGTCTTTGTTAGAATAGCACATCTGGAGATATTCAATATGCTTATGAATTTTATTAATGATTGCTTTTTTGATTTCTTAACTATGTAGTTCCTACATTTTCCCCTTGCAACATATTACTAAACTGTAGGGTGACATTTTAAGACCATGTAAGACATAATATTATTTTATTATTGTAGTATATTGCTTTTTTACTGTTATATATATTCCTTATTATTGTCAATATTTTGCATTGTGCTCTATTTTTATACTAAAATATTTTTGCTAAATTAGATTTTATCAATTTATTGTTAATATATGAACTGATAGCTTTTTTTATTGTGTCCACCACATTTTTACTTTGAAATTGTTCTGTGATTTTTTTTACACTTCTCTATTGCAAGCAACCTATAAGACAAATTTTATCATTTTCTAATCAGAGAATGTTTATTTAACTAATGTTTGAGTAATTACTTTTGCCAAGATTTTTGACATCCTTAGAATTCTTATCCTATTCTTAATTTGTACTTTCTGTTTATTTAGCCGATCTTGTTTACCTTTTTCCTGTTTCCTAACTTTTCTTCTATTTTTTGTATATATTTTCCTTGTATTTTCTACATTTTTTTAATTACAATTTATGGAATGTACTACCGAGTCTTTTTTAAAATTCTATTCATATAACTACACATTTTTAATTTTATTTATTTTTTGTGACAGAGACAAGATAGTCAGAGAGAGGGACAGATAGGGAGAGACAGAGGAAGGGAGAAAGATGAGAAGCATTAATTCTTTGTTGTGGTACTTTAGTTGTTCGACTATTTTCTCATATGTGCCTTGACCACGGGGCTACAGCCTACCGAGTGACACCTTGCTTGAGCCAGTGACCTTGGGCTCAAGCTGATAAGCCTTGTTCAAACCAGGTGAGCCCATGCTCAAGCTGAAGACCTTGGGGTCTAAAACCTGGGTCCTCTGTGTCCCAGTCTGACTCTCTATCCACTACGCCACCGCCTGGTCAGGCTATACATTTTTATTAACAAGGTGAATAGTAATGCTCTACTTTTGTCATGATCAGAAACACAATGTAGATATTATCAAGCATGAACTGTCAAGGCAAAACCTCTTTCATGCCCTTTTCCATTTTATCATCTTTGACTACAGATTTAGTTCATATTCTTTAAAAATGTTTATTAATAGTAAATTTCTTTGTTTCTTGTGATTATTGTGTTTATATTTTATTTTAAGTGGATTTCTTTTCTATGTTCTATTGCTTCTTTCCTTTCTCCTACTCCTGCCTTTCTCCTTGTGTATGGTGTAAGTTCCTCTCATTCTCTCCAACAAGCTTCAGATCTCTTAAAAGTATTGTAAAAAATAACGTCTTGATTTGAAAATGGGGGCATTATCGATTCAGTCACAAGTTTGGTTGGTAATTTAGTTCTGTTCATAGCCCTATATCTTTATATTTCATGGACACCTTGTTTAAGTTTAAATAGAGAGTTGGTTTCAAAATCCTTCTAAAAATTGCAATTTATTTACTTCATTTCCTATATTCAGCTAGTGAGCCAAGATTGCCATACCACCCTTTGGAGCATTCTTAGCTCTCCTTACCTGGTAGAAGCCAAATTCTTAACTGTCACAGGCTGGCTCCAGACTGTGAACTCAGTAGAACAATGGTTTTAGCTTTAATTATCTCTTGTTATCTTTATGTATGTGTAGTTGCTGTCTTAATTTTGATCCAGCTGTGCCATTTTATATGTAAATTCACCATTAAAATTACTAGCCTTGCTGATATCGTTTCTTGAATTTCTCTATATTTTTTGTTTGTTTTATTTTGTTTCATCTTGGCTATCCTTAGTCTCCTATCTCCTAGGTCTTGGATTTTAACCATTCTTTGTAATATAAATATACTTTATGGCTCCCAAATTAGCTTCTACAGCCAACACATTTTCAGTTTGGTAAACAAGAAGAATTTATTGATTTAATAATTCTGGCCTCTGAGATGACAGAAAATCTTGGACAGGTAAAGACCAAAGCTTCTTTTATTACTTTAGTTGAAATTTCTTTAATTTACATCTGGTTCTATTATTCTAATGAATTGTATATTTCCTAAAGTGTTTTTGAAAAGGGAAATAAAGGTTTTTTTCCTGTAAAAATAGTTATCTCATAATATTATTTTTTCCAGAATGATTGAACTGAAATTTTTTAGTAGAGAAAGCATAGTTGCCAATTATTCTGAACAATTATCTGTTATTTTCTTTCCCCTCCAGTGGCAAAAATAATTATTTGCTTTATTGATTTCCTTTTTTCTGGCAAATTGGTTCTATTTCTTTTTCTCCCCTTTTGTTCACTAATATTCTAATATTTAAATGTTTGTTAATAGTTTAAGATTTTCTTGAGTTATTTTTGTTGCTGTTGTTTTGTTTTAGTTTTGCTTTTATTTTTTTTGGGGGGGGTCATATTTAATGGTACTTTTTATCCTTTGCCATTAAAATGCAGTTTAGTTAGGAAGGTTAATGAAAGAATCTCTTTGCACACAGGACTTTATATGTGTGAACTGGTTGGTGAAATAAACTACTTTGTAAATAAAACATACCTGACTTATCAGTACGAATAAATTAGATAAAGAATGGGAGAATTTGGATTAAGAGCTTGAGCAGTGAAAGAATATGTTTCTCTCCTCTTAGCATGCAGTTATGGGAGTAAAGGAGATTTCACAGAGCTGGGATTTATTGGAAAGTTAGAAAATTTTGAGACAGAGATGAATAAAAAAGAGGAAAACGAGCACTCAAGTTCATCTAAGCTCAATAAAGAGGTAAATAATTTTCTTCATACTTTACTAGAATCTGCTTGAAAGAGATTATAATTTTGTATGTATTTGAGTCTTATTTATGATGTCCTTGTAGACTTTTTTATAAAAATGAAAATTGTTGCTCATAATTTTTATAACATTTTAAGTTTTCAGTGTGGCAAGAAAAATAGTATACCAGCTCACAGTCATTGAGTATTTACTATGTGCACTGCTCTGTGCTGAGCTCTTTAGAAGCAATCTATACCTACCCTATAAAGTGGGTGCTCCAAGCAAAACAGCTAGTAAGTGACAGAGCCAGAAGAATTTCAATTTTAAGTTTTCTAATTCTGTGATACTCTTTTTGTAAGAACTTTACACACTCACTGTGTTATACTCTGTAGCTGTTTTTCAACTATGGGATTCTGCTTATCCAGACACAGAAGTTTGGATCTTGGCTGAATATCTTAGAATGTGGAATTGGTGGTTGGTGGCACTGGATTGGGGAGAATGTGTAGCTTTAAATCTAGAAAAGCTATTTCTTATTATACACTTATAGAGCCAGAGTGAGTGACCCTTAAAAAGGAAAGAGTTGTTGTTCATTATACTATTCTGGATAAGTGTTCCTTATCATGGTAGTAAATTACTCAGACAGTCCTACTTCGCAGGATTCTTGCTTCCAGAGAAAGTGATGCTGCCTGAGTGACTGCAGCAGAGACTGTGAGTCAGAGAGAAAGAGCCAGCCTCAGAGAGAAGTCCAATGCCAAATGCAGCTGTCCAAAGAAATAAAACTGAATCTGACTGACAGAACTCAAAGCCTTCCAGAGGAAAGAGCACAGCCCAAAAACTATGGTGGCTGATTTGAAATACTGTGTATTTAGACCCCGGGGAAACCCTATCAAAACATCTCTGAGGAGTGCTTTACTGGATATATTTAACAAGAACACGAGGTATTCATTAAGATGAAGATGATACACTGAAATTGTACCTTGGAGTTCATCTCTAAGATTTGTTCCAGCCTAGCTCAGTTAATCTGTTTTTTACATGATTATGGTCAGTGAATTGTGATTAAAAAGCCAAAGGGTTGCCTGACCTGTGGTGGTGCAGTGGATAAAGCATTGACCTGGAACACTAAAGTTGCCGGTTCGAAACCCTGGGCTTGCCTGGTCAAGGCATGTATGGGAGTTGATGCTTCCTGCTCCTCTCCCCTTTCTCTCTCTCTCTCTCTCTCTCTCCCTCTCTCTCACCCCTCTCTCTGAAAAATAAATAAATAAAATCTAGAAATATATATATATATATACACACACACACACACACAAAGGGTTATTTTAGGAAACTATATTTTTATATAAACCACCATCATTTGTTAATTTTTAAAAAATACTAATTATTAATATTATTGTACTTAACCAAAAACACCAAACAGGAGAATGGACAAGCTTTCCCAAGGACATTATGTAGTTTTGGCATCTTATGAGATCCATTGTCTCAGATTTTTAAGGTGCTACCCTATCAAGTCCATGAATAATTTATTTTGCTTAGAGAAAATTAAGGGCAAATATACTATTTAAAACAGTTTACTGTGAAACAGAACACATATGCAGGAAAGCACATAAAATAAATTTACATCTTAACAAATTGTCATATTGGCCAATAAATATAAGATTTCCAATATTTCACCTGCCAGGATACTATGTAGGAACTTCAAACTAAAGTGTAGAGTAGAAAAACCAAGGTATTAAATGAGGCATTAAATATGAAAAAATATATTTTTTCTGAAACAGGAACTCTGTATTACACATCTCTAAATCTTATAAGCTGTGATAACTGCTATTAAAAAGTTTAATATTATAGGCCCTGGCCGGTTAGCTCAGTGGTAGAGCATCGGCCTGGCATGCAGAAGTCTCAGTTTCGATTCCCGGCCAAGGCACACAGGAGAAGCACCCATCTCCTTCTCCATCCCTCCCCCTCTCCTTCCTCTCTGTTCTCTCTTCCCCTCCCGCAGCTGAGGCTCCATTGGAGCAAAGATGGCCCGGGCGCTGGGGATGGCTCCTTGGCCTCGGCCCCAGGCACTAGAGTGGCTCTGGTCGCGGCAGGGCGACGCCCTGGAGGGGCAAAGCATCGCCCCCTGGTGGGCAGAGCATCGCCCCCTGGTGTGCGTGCCGGGTGGATCCCGGTTGGGCGCATGCGGGAGTCTGTCTGACTGTCTCTTCCCGTTTCCGGCTTTGGAAAAATACAAAAAAAAAAAAAAGTTTAATATTATAGAAGTATTCATATTTATGAATATATGGTCTGTTTTCTATATGATAAAATAATGGCCTTTTTATTCCCAAGATTGAAGTCACTTTTTTTAAATTCCAAAGAAGACCCTCATTTACATCTCCTCCTTTCTGCTGTTTAACTGGTATGTATATTTTTTGTACTTACAAATACTTGCTTGAATAGGGTACCAAATGATTTGAATGGAGGTACCCTATGTTGGAGTCAAGAGTCCTCTCAGTAACTACTAAAAGATATTGAAAAAAATGTATCTGTGAAGCTTTCCTATACAACTTGGGTTTCTCCTAAAATCTACAGCTTATGAATATTGAGTAATACGTGTAGTAATAATTTAATTGACTTAACACTCACCTATATTTTAATTCAAGCTTTTATTCTATCAAATAGTCACTTCCAGCACTTTTGAGACAGATTCTCAAGTATTTACTGAGAGGTTTCATATTTCCACATACAATTCTCTTCTTGCTAAGTATTATAGCCCTGTGCCATTGCTTTCTGCCTTAATATTTACAGGACACTAGTGTTTTTTGTCCTTTTTTTTTTGTTGTTGTCATTTTTGTTTTTTGTGTGTGAGAGAGAGAAGGAGAGAGGGAGGGAGGGAGAGAGAGACAGACAGACAGGAAGGAAGGGAGATGAGAAGCATCAATTCATAGTTGCGGCACCCTAGTTGTTCATTGATTGTTTTCTCATATGTGCCTTGACCAGGGGCTCTAGCCAAGTCAATTACCCCTTGCTCAAGCCAGCGACCTTGGGTTTCAAGCCAGAGACCATGGGGTCATGTCTGTGATCCCATGCTCAAGCTGGTGGACCCTCACTTAAGTTGGCAACCTCAGGGTTTGAACCTGGGTTCTCAACAACACAAGCAGATACTCTCTACCCTGTGCCATCACCTGGTCACTGCTCGCAAAACTCTCTTAGAAAGCTGAGGCAGCATTTTTCTTAGGGGGAAAGACTGGTATTCTATTGCAAAGCGAATCCTAGTAGCTCTTTTGTTTTATTTTGTATTAGTCAATAACCATCATCATCATCATCACCACCATCTTAATCTTACAGTTTTTTTACCCTAAAACTTTAAACAATATTTAGTGAATACACTCTTTTCATTTTGATTTACTTACTGTGGCTTATAGGACTAAGACATCAATTCATTACGGACCAATTTATTCTGGGAGACAAATACTAGTGTCAAAGACAAAGCTGTACTCAAAATGGATCCTTTTCTCTGAAGACTAATATTTTCTTACTTAATCAAATAAGAAGTGTTTTTCTCTTGAGCCTTTGTGCATTCGCAGAAGACTCCTTAGTCTTTGTGTCACATACTGGTTTGACAAATGCTATGGAGATGTCTTTACCCAATTGGTGCAGTAAAAGCTCAAGACGGATTCCTATTGTGCAAACATGCTATGGCTATAGTCATGAGTCCACTATTCAGACTCAGGAGAGCTGTTATGTATGTAGCTATAGTTACCAGCAAGCTCTTTTATTTTCTACCCTGTTTGTAGGAGTTCAATTCTAGCTTTAGTAAAATAGGGCAAAACATAAGGTGAGCAGCAGACTAATATATAGTAAGTGGCTTACTGCTCTGGCATAATACATATTTGAAAAGGCCAAGTAATCAATATGAATAAAACACATTCTGTGTCTACAACAATACTGATTCAATAATATTTGCGTTAGCGTTTTTTTTTTTTTTTTTTTTGGTGAGAACTTCTTAGGGGAAATAAAGTGACAGGCTCCTGCATGCACCCCAACTGGGATCCACTCAGCAACCCTTGTCTGAGCCAATGCTCTGCCCATCTGGGGCCATGCTCGCAACTGAGCAAATTTTAATGCCTGAAGTAGAGGCCCTCCAGAGCCATCCTCAGTGCCTGGAGCCAATGTACTCAAACCAATCAAGCCATGGCTGTGAGAGGGGAGGAAGAGAAAAAGATAGAAGGAGAAAGGAGAGGAGAAGCAGATGGTCACTTCTCCTATATGCCCTTACCAGGAATTGAACCCAGAGCATCCACATGCCAGGCTGATGTTTAACCACTAAGCCAACCAGCTTGATTCTGCATTACAAATTCTACTACATTATTCTAGTACAAATTTCACTACTAGCCATATATGTTGGGGGAATATGGCACAACGGAAATGAACCCTAGTTTTGGAGTGCAACAACTTGTGTTTGAGTACCACCTCTGTCATTGCTTCATTGTATCACCATCTACTATTGATGGTCTACGTTCCTATTAAAAAGTAGAAATTTGATATAAATGGAGGTTCAGTCTCTGTATAGTCCTCACATTTTATGAAATCCACTATTGTTATGCTGAGTCATCCTAAGAAAGTTTTAATTAGATTTTCCAGTAGAAGTAAAATACAGAATTTTTATTTTTATTTATTGATTGATCACCTTTTAATGACCATTTAAAATACTGAAAGCACATAAGAGAAAGTTCTTTTTCCTTAAAGAAAATTAAAAAAATCACATGATATTGTTGAAGAACATTAGAAATTAGTAAAATATAGTTTCTGGCATTGATACAGCAACATAAATTTCTTCATACTATAACATTTACAAAAGGAAGACCAGAGTGTTTCTTTCAAATCAAATACAAAGCTGAATTTCACATTAAAGAGTTTGCTTACTTCATGCATTAAAAATAATTTTCATTGATTTTTTAGAAAGAGAGAGAAAGGGGGTGGCACAGAGAAGTAGGAAGAATCAACTCATAGTAGTTGTTTCCCGTATGTGCTTTGACCATGCAGAACCAGGGTTTTGAACCTGCGACCTCAGTGTTCCAGTTTGATGCTTTATCAACTGCACCACCACAGGTCAGGCTATTTTTTTGCATTTTTTAAGCTAACATGTGTTGATATGGAGGACTAATAAAAGAACACAAAGCAATAAAGAGTATCATTCTTTACCTTATTGTTAATAAACAGCCAACTGTTTATTTAAACTCCCTTCAAGTTTTATTTTGAATAAGTGAATCTTAAATGCAATTCTTCCAGACATAGCTTTAGAATTTTACCTGTTGTCTTGTAGTTAATATGTCAGCAACACTAAACAATTTTTTTTTAAAGCTCAGAGGTTCTTAGGAGCTGACTCATAAAATACTAACCATTTTAAGTTGAATATAATTCAATTCCATTGGTCTGATTGTTCCTGCTCTAGTAAGATAAGTACCTTACTTAGTTGAAATAAAAGGATTTATTGCTGACTTCCTAAAGTAAAAAATTCAATGTAATTCCCTAGAAGAATTTAGTCAAAAAATGATGATTTTAAATTAACAGTGATGATTTTAAACTAAATTTTAGGTAACTGAATTTAATAAAACAGAATGGCATAATTGCCAGCCAAGTTTCAACTTATGTTTTATTGGTTCTAAAATCATTAAAGATAGTTGTGATACAGGTGCATGTGGAGAAAATTTGCTTTTTACTGAGTCCTTATAATAATTTACCATCTGAGGGTGTTATATTAAGTGGGACCTTTGAAACCATGTCAACACAATAAATTAAAAATTAAAATAAAAAAATAATTTACTATCCTGATACATAGGTGTAGTGAGAAAGGAAAACATTTGTTTCATGCCTCCTTTAAAAATGTAATGCTGAATTCAGGGCAATAAATTTTTTATGTACCTTATAATTCCACATTTCCATGCAATATTGTCCATTAGCTTAAAGATTTATGTTAAGAACTTTCTGCAAGCTTTTTATTCTGAATTTGGAAATTTAAGATTTGGAAGAGAGTTTAGTAGTTAGTTTATCAAACTGATTCATTTCAAATATGAAAACAAAAGGGAAAATGTTGATGAATGCATTTCTTAAGGTTAAACATCTAATAAGCATTGTGGTTTTCAGACCTGACAAACATATATCTAAACTTAAAGGATAAACTAAGCATAGGGCTTGCCTTGGTTATATGAATTGGTCTTAGACAAGAGTAGTCTCATGTTATATCTCCCCCAACCAGGCAATTTACTTTGACATTGGTGTATTATCTTCTAACTTTTTGGGGGGATTTTTGCATTATCTCCAAACCTTCTCCACTCTTCCTGAAGCTTTTTTGTTTACTGCATGAAATTTGTACCCTTGTAGCTTAGGTTATGTCACTTAGCAGTTTTGTGATCTTGGTCAAGATACGTAAATTCTTTATGCCTTATTTTCTTTTTTCTGCTAAATAAAAATAATAGTAGATTTGAGAATTAAATAGAGTCATGTATAGAAAATATTTAGTACCAAGCCTAAAAAAATGACAAATGGTAAAAAAACTTAGTGGTATAATCATTACTTCCTTAATTGTTAGAAATAATTAATTGTTAAAATTATTTTTGATCTAGATAAACTTTTCTTTTTTTTAATTTTTATTAATTTTATTTTATTTTGTTGACATGAATTCAAGTATCCCATTCAATATAACACCCTCACCCCCCATTCTTGTGTCCCAAATTACATCCTTTTTACCCCCTTCCCCTTAACTCCCTCCCCCTTTCTCTCTGGGATTTGCTGTCCTGTTATCTGTATCTATGTGTTACGTATTTATAATTTCACTACTCCCTTCACCTTCTCTGATCCCACACCATCATTCTCCTTCCCTCTGACAGCTATTCCTCTGCTCCCTGTGACCCTCTCGCTGCCTCTATTCCATTCCACAGTTCACTTTGTTCATTATTTTCCACATATAAATGAGATAATATGATATTTGTTTTTCTCTCCCTGGTTTATTTCACTGAGCATAATAATCTCCAGGTGCACCCATGCCATTGCAAAAGGTAAGATTTCCTTCTTTTTTGTGGCTGTGAAGTATTCTGTTGTGTATAGGTACCACAGCTTTTTAATTCACTCTTCCACTGATGGATACTTAGGCTGTTTCTAGATCTTGGCTATTGTAAACAATGCTGCAATAAACATGGGAGTGCATATCTTCTTTTGGATCAGTGATTTAGTATTCTTAACATAAATTTCTAAAAGTGGGATAGCTGAGTCAAAAGGAAGTTTCATTTTTAATTTTTTAAGGAAATGCGATACTGTTTTCCACAGTGGTTGCACAACTCTGCATTCCCACCAACAGTGCAGGAGGGTTCCCCTTTTTCCACATCCTCACCAGCATTTATTGTGTGTTGTTTTGTTAATGAGCGCCATTCTGACAGGTGTGAGGTGGTATCTCATTGTGGTTTTAATTTGCATTTCTCTGATGATTAGAGATGTTGAATATTTTTTTACATGTCGAATGGCCATCTGTATGTCCTCAGTGGAGAAGTGTCTATTCAGTTTCTTTGGCCATTTTCAAATGGCTTGTTTACCTTCCTGGTGTTGAGTTTCAGAAGTTCTTTATAAAATTTGGTTATTATCCACTTATCAGACATATTGGCAAATATGTTCTCCCATTGTCTGGGTTGTCTTTCTATTTTGTTAATGGTGTCTTTTGTTGTGCAAAAGCTTTTTAGTTTGATATAGTCCCATTTGTTTATTTAGTCCTTTATTTCACTTGCCTGTGAAGATAAATTGGCAAAAATATTGCTACGAGGGATATCGGAGAGTTTATTGCCTATGTTTTCTTCCAAGATGTTTAGGGTTTCATGACTTACATTTAAGTCTTTTATCCATTTTGAGTTTATTTTTGTGAATGGTGTAACTTGGTAGTCTAGTTTTAATTTTTTGCTTGTACCTGTCCAATTTTTCCAACACCATTTATTGAAGAGACTGTCTTTAGTCCATTGGGATGCTCTTAATGCCTTTGTCAAATATCAGTTGACCATAAAGCCATGGGTTTATTTCTGGGTCCTCTGTTTTGTTCCAATCTGTATGCCTGTTTTTATGCCAGTAACAAGCTGTTTTGATTACAATGGCCTTGTAGTATAACTTGGTATCCAAAAGTGTGATACCTCCCACTTTATTCTTTATTTTCAAGATTGCTGAGACTATTTGTGTTCTCTTTTGGTTCCATATAAGTTTTTGGAATATTTATTCTATGTCTTTGAAGTATGCCATTGGTATTTTAATAGGAATTGCATTGAATATATAGATTGCTTTGGGTAATATACACATTTTAATGATGTTTATTCTTCCTATCCATGAACATGGTATATGCTTCCACTTGTTTATATCTTCCTTGATTTCTTTTTTTAATGTCTTAAAATTTTCTGAATACAAGTCTTTTACCTCTATGGTTAAATTTACTTTGAGGTATTTTATTTATTTATTTTTGTTGCAATAGTAAATTGTTTTCTTAATATCTTTTTCAGACAATTTTTGTTGGTGTATAAAAATGCCACTGATTTCTTAATATTAATTTTATATTCTGCAACCTTGCCAGATTTATTTATCATGTCCAGTAGTGTTTTGACTGACACTTTAAGGTTTTCTATGTACAGTATTGTAGTCATCAAATAATGATAGTTTTACTTCTTTTTCAATTTGTATGCCTTTTATTTCTTCTTCTTGTCTAGGACTTTCAGTACTATGTTGAATAAGAGTGGTGAAAGGAGGCACCCCTGCCTTGCTCCTGATCTTAAGAGGATTGCTTTTAATTTTTGCCCATTGAACATGATGTTGGCTGTCAGTTTGTCATAGATGACTTTTATCATCTTGAGGTATGTTTCCTGTATTCCCACTTTGCTGAGAGTTTTGATCATGAATGGGTGCTGGATTTTATCAAATGCTTTTTCTGCATCTATTAATATAATTATGTGATCTTTAGTCTTCATTTTGTTTATGTTATGAATTACATTTATTGATTTGCAAATATTGTACCAGCCTTGTCTCACCAGAATAAATCCCATTTGATCATGATGTATAATTTTTTTTAATGTATTGCTGGATTATTTTGCTAATATTTTTTGAGAATTTTTGCATCTATGTTAATCAGGGATATTGGCCTATAGTTTTCTTTTTTGTAACTTTTTTACCTGGTTTTGGAATGAGAATAATGCTTGCTCATTAAAGGACCTTGGAAGTTTTTATTTTTCTTGTATTTTTTGAAATAGCTTGTGAAGGATAGGTGTTAGTTTTTTGAATGTTTGGTAAAATTTGACTATGATCCATTAGTCCAGGACTTTTGTTTGCTGAGAGTTTTTGATAACAGTTTCAATATCATTGGTTGTAATCAATCTGCTTAAGTTTTCTGATTCTTCCAAAATGAGTTTTGGAAGATTGTATGTTTTTAGGACTTTATTCATTTCACCTAGGTTGTCCAATTTTTTGGCATATAGATCTTCATAGTATTTTCTTACAATCCTTTGTATTTCTGCAGTGTCAGTTGTTTCTTCTCCACTTTCATTTCTAATATACTTATTTGAGTTTTCTCTCCTTTTTTTCTTTTTTGGATGAGTCTGGTTAAAGGTTTGTCAATCCTATTTACTTTTTCAAAGAACCAGCTCTTGGTTCATTGATATTTTGTATTTTATTTTTAACCTCTATGCCATTTATTTTTGCTCTCATCTTTATTATTCCCTTCCTTCTACTTCTTCTGAGCTTTATTTGTTGTTCTTTTTTTCTAAATCTTTTAGATGCCAGGTTAAGTTATTTATTTGAACTTTTTCTTGCTTCTTAAGAATTGCCTATAATTCTATGAACTTCCATCTCAGGACTGCTTTTCCTGATTTCCTAAATTTTGAGTTGTTGTATGTTCATTTTCATTTGTTTTAAGGAAATTTTTTATTTCTTCCTTGATCTCATTGTTAACTCATTTATTACTTAATAACATGCTATTTAGTCTCCAAGTGTTTGAATGTTTTTCAGTTTTTCTATTGTAGTTGATTTCTAGTTTTATGCTATTTTAATCAGAGAAGATGCTTGATGTAATTTTAATCTTCTTAAATTTATTGAGACTTGTTTTGTGTCCTAACATGTTGGCTATCCTAGAGGATGTACCATGAGCACTTGAAAATAATGTGTATTCTGCTGCTTTGGGGTAAAATGTTCTGAAGATATCAATTATATCTTGTTGATCTATTATCATCTGTCATTTAAGGCCACTGTTTCTTTGTTAATTTTTTCTCTGAAGGATCTATCTATTGACATTAGTGAGATATTAAAATCCCCTACTATTATAGTATTGTTGTCAATCTCCCCATTTGCATCCATCAAACTCTGCTTTATATATTTAGGTGTTCCTATATTAGGTCCATGAATAATTTTAATGGTCATATACTCCTGTTCGATTGCTCTCTTTATCATTATGCAGTGACCTACTTTATTTTTTACTATAACCTTTTAAAGCCTATTTTGTCAGATATACTTATTGCTACACCAGCTTTTTTTTTCATTTCCATTTGAATAAAATACTATCACTTCACTTTCAGTCTATGCGTATATTTTGTTCTGTGGTGAGCCTCTTGTAGACAGCATATGTGCAGGTCCTGTCTTTTTATCCATGCAGCTACCCTATGTGTTTTGATTGGAGCATTTAATCCATTTACATTTAAGTTTATTATTGATATATAGTTATTTATTGCCATTTTATTTTTAATTTTTATTTTTTTTATTTTTAATTTTTTTTTTTTTTGTATTTTTCTGAAGCTGGAAACGGGGAGAGACAGTCAGACAGACTCCTGCATGCGCCCGACCGGGATCCACCTGGTACACCCACCAGGGGCAACGCTCTGCCCACCAGGGGGTGATGCTCTGCCCCTCTGGGGCGTCACTCTGCCGTGACCAGAGCCACTCTAGCGCCTGGGGCAGAGGCCAAGGAGCCATCCCCAGCGCCCGGGCCATCTTTGCTCCAATGGAGCCTTGGCTGCAGGAGGGGAAGAGAGAGATAGAGAGGAAGGAGGGGTGATGGAGAAGCAAATGGGCACTTCTTCTATGTGCCCTGGCCAGGAATCGAACCCGGGTCCCCCTGCATGCCAGGCCGACACTCTACCGCTGAGCCAACCGGCCAGGGCTTATTTTTTAAATGTACAATTTTCTTTTTGTAGATTTTTTTCTTTGCTCTTTTTACAGTAGGCATCTTAACATTTCTTGTAGTATTAGTTTGGTTGTAATGAATTTCTTGAGGTTTTTTTTTCTGGGAAGCTTTTTATTTCTCCTTCAATTTTAAATGATAGCATTGCTGGATAAAGAAGTCTTGTTTTTAGGTCCTTGTTTTGCATCACTTTGAATATTTCTTGCCAATCTTTTCTGACCTCAAGTGCTTCTGTTGAGAAGTCAGATGTCATCCTTATGAGGGCTCCTCTGTAGGTAATTAACTGCTTTTCTTCTGCAGCTTTTTATTTTCTTTCTTTGTCTCTTTGGCACTTTAATTATGATGTGTCTTGGTGTAGGCTTCTTTGGATTTCTTTTTAATGGTACTCTCTGTGCTTCTTGAATTTGTGTGACTTTTTTCTTCATCAATTTAGGGAAGTTTTCAGCTATGATTTCTTTAGACAGGTTCTCTATCCCTTGTTCATTCTCTTCTCCTTTAGGAACGCCTATGTTGCGGATGTTGTTTCTATTCTTGTTGTCACAGAGCTCTCTTAGAGTTTCCTCAGACTTTTTGAGCCTCTTTTCTCTTTGCTGCTCTGCTTCCGTGCTTTTGTTTATCTTGTCCTCTAAATCATTGATTTAATCCTCTGCTTCATCCAGCCTGCTGTTGATTCCTTCTAGTGCAGACTTCATTTCTGATATTTTATTTGTCATTTTTGGAAGGTTTTTTTTTTATGATTTTGCTGTATTTTTTTATGCTTCGTATTTCTTTATTTAGGTGCTCATTATGTCCATCCATTGTTGCTCTAAGATCCTTGAGCATCTTAAAAATCATTATTTTAAACTCTGTATCTGGCAGTTTGGTTACTTGTATTTCATTTAGTTCCTTTTTTGTGGGTTTCTCTTGGTGATTCATTTGGGTTAATTTTCTCTGTCAGCCCATTTTGTCTGTGTATTAGGTAGTGCTGTCTGACTTTGAAAATTTTGTATTTTTTTATGAGAAAGATAGGCTTGGTTGTAATGTCCTCCAGGCCACTTGTTTACCTTATTCTAGGAATGCTTCTTGAGTTTTCCTTTTTCCTCCTATTGTATGTTAGTATTAAATGCAGCTGGTCCTTTTGTGAATATGGTTCTTCTTTCAGGCTGGCTGGCTCTATGGGCCAACCTTGATCATGTGTATTACATGCTGTGCAATGTCTGTCCTGTTGGACAAATTTATAATTCACAGTGCTATAAGCCACAGTGTCTAGCACCTGGTAGAGTCCTCCTTTGGGCATGCTGCTTGTGTAGCTAACTGAGTCTAGTGTTGGTGATGCCTGTTACCCACTACCAGTTTTCTTGGTTTTAAGTCTTCTTGGGTTGACATCTGCTGTTGTTTGTAATATGCTGTGGGCTACCTGTCTGCAGATCCACATTTTCTGCTGTTTGTATCTGTGTTTTATGTGCCTGGGTAGTGTGGGAGGGGCCTACCTCTGTATAAGAATTAGCTTCCTCCTGCTTAGAGATGATAGCAGCTCTGTAAAAGCCCCAAGCTCTGTAAGACTTGCTTCCACATTTCAGCTGCTCCACCTACTCTTGCAGCTGCCTGGTCTTCCCACAGAGTTTTCTGTAGAAAGACTGTTATGTGGGCTCAGACAAGCCTCACCCAACCAACTCCTCTACATGTTGCAAGGTTGTTGGGTTAGTGCAGCTGAGGTTGGAAATACAATGTTAATGGGAACCCCTACTTTAGGGTTGTCTTGGACATCTGCTCAATATGACGAATTTGGCCCGTACACCAGAGCCTAATACCTCAGCCACTGCTGATTACTCAAATATTATTTTTCCCTAATAAGGTGAGGAACAGTTTCAGATTGAGTGAGGCCGGCAGTCCCTTCTGCAGAAGTTCTTACAACTTGTGAGAACCTAGTCTCTGGGAGGAAGACAGAGAGTCCTTTCTTGGGGCTGACTGTGCTCCTTCAGAAAGTGATGAAGCCCCTCAACCAGATCCAACAATAAGCTCTCAGGGACCCACACTTCAAATGTTTATGCTCCAAGTCTCTCTCCCTTCCTCCTGTGAAATCTTGCTCTGCAGGGCAGGATATCCAGCACTCAGGCCAGCTGACTATGAAGCTCCATCCTATCCACTGCACATGAGCTACTGTACTGGTCCTGATCACAGACAGTATAACTCACCTCATCTGGACCAGATATGGGAAGCCCTTTCTTAGGATACCCTACTTCAAGGGTTGTTAGGTCCTGAACCAATGCTCTCTGCAGCTGGCGACTGAATGTGACAACTCTGGGCCTCCCTGGCAGGAACCTGATGCAGACCAGTGAGAGACACTGCCTATGACTGGCCCTCAGCAACCTTCTTGGAGCTACAAGCAATCCAGAGTTTGTGGCTGCCTCTACTGGGCCCAGGTGCTCATGGAAATACCAAGCTGCACACACCTAGGCTGGTTTTTACCCATACTGGATCTGGGGGAAGGTCTGCTTAAAAGGCCAAGTTTTTCTGAGTCCTGCCTCTTTTTGTATTTTTCTGAAGATAGAAACCAGGAGAGACAGTCAGACAGACTCCCGCATGCGCCTGACTGGGATCCACTCGGCACGCCCACCAGGGGGCGACGCTCTGCCCACCAGGGGGCGATGCTCTGTCGTGACCAGAGCCACTGTAGCACCTGGGGCAGAGACCAAGGAGCCATCCCCAGCGCCCGGGCCATCCTTGCTCCAATGGAGCCTTGCTGGAGGAGGGGAAGAGAGAGACAGAGAGGAAGGAGAGGGGGAGGGTTGGAGAAGCAGATGGGTGCTTCTCCTGTGTGCCCTGGCTGGGAATCGAACCTGGGACTCCCGCACACCAGGCCGACGCTCTACCACTGAGCCAACCAGCCAGGGCCGAGTCCTGCCTCTTGTAGCCTCTGTCTACTGGCTGCATGTTGGGTTCAGCCACTGAAAAAACCTCTGGCAGAGTCTAGAGCCTTGAATAATTTATAGATTAAGAAGGGTGGTGGGTGTGGCTCTCTTCCTTCAGCCTCAGGTGTCAGTCTGTCTGGACATTTTTCATAGATCTCATTAGGGTGTGGCCCCAGGAGTCTGATGGATGTGTCCTCTGAGACCCAGAGGTATGGTCTGCCCACAGTTTGGACAGTTTCTACTGAGTGTCCTATGAGGCAAAATCACCAGTCCTAGTCTGTGGGGTAAAGCTCTGCCCTCCACACAAGATAACTGAGTCACTGACATGCTCCCTGCTTTCTGACTTCTCAGCATGTCCCAATCTTTATGACTGGAACAGGAGAGACTCCTGAGGGCAGAGCTGTTGCTATTCCCTGGGCTGATGCTGCTCAGAGGGGACTGCTCCACCTGACAAAGATAGTGACTCCAGTTTTGGGAGAACGACACAACATGGGGTTTCTGGTAGCCGTCTCCTACAGTGTCTCTCTCTGAGCCTCCAACTTTCACTATCCTCATGCAGCTCTAATCCTCTCAGCCCTCCCTTCACCACAGCCCCAGCTAAGTGGCTGTGAACAAGATTTTCTGTGTGAGCCCTTTAAGATGGAGCCTGTGTCTTTGAGAGCTCCATCTCTTTTTCACAGACAGAAACCCTGCTCTTTTTACTGCCAAATGCTGTCTGGGTACCTCTTCTAAGGTCTGGGGCTCTAGACTGGGGCACTGTGCCTGTGGTTGAACACCTTCACCTCTCAAGGCAACCCTCCTACAGTGAGAGTCCCTCTGGACCCTCAGCTGCCACTTACTCCTGGGAGCAGGGCAGTCCTTTCTGCATCTCCATCATTCCTACCAGTCTCAGTGTGGCTTATTCTGTGATCCTTGGTTATAGACTCCTTTCGTTTAGTCCAAAGATGGTTCTTAAATTATGTTGAAATCCAATTTAGTCTTGGGAAGTGGCAATTGGAATGTACACCAACTTTGTCACCATCTTGAAATCCTTAGATAGACATTTCTTCGTGAAAGGATTCTTAATATAAGAATATTTCATTTAATGTCAGAACACATCTCATTTTATGTTTCTTCTTAAGTCAGCCTTGCAATGTTTTTACAAGGAATGTGTTTAATTTTTCTAAATTAAAGAATTGGATAAAGTAGCTTACATTATTCTTTTATTTTGGCAGAGTCTTATTCAGTTTTCTTTGGAAAAAAGTACTGTTAACTCAGAGCTTACTTGGCAAATATCTTCAAAAGAATTTGTCACATGTCATCTGTAGAATGAAGGCTATGAGACCTGAACTCAGGCACTGGTTATTTATTTTTTATTAATTTATTGTCTCTGGTGTGGATCATAGCGGAAAAAGAAATTACTAATGGTACATCTGTTAGTTTGGAAGTTTGAGAGGAAAACTTAGAGCCTGTGAAATATAGCTTATTCTGCTTAATGAAAAACAGCTTATATCTTGTAGGTAAAACTTTGTTATACGTTCTAAGAGATTTTCAACATTGATAGCATCACATTTAGGCAATATGATTTGTAACAATGCACATTTTTATGGTGTAATCAAGATTTTGTCACAAAACAAAACTTGGAGGATAAATTGTATCTTATATCACTGAATATTTTAAATGAAATCAGAGACTTTGGCTCAGGAACTTTATTCATCATTTTCACTAAATGAAGTCCTAGAATATTTTTGAATAGGTTGATATGACCTGACAACTAAAAAAATGTGAGTTTTTAGACTGTTCTGCCATCTTATATACATTTATAAATTATGTCAAATGTTAGTGTGCTATTCCATTAAAGGAGGCATATAATGTGACATTATATGTTAATATGTAACATATTATTTTTCTCCTGGGGAAGAATGTGTCTACTATGTACCAGATGATATGCTAAGTGCTTTAGATGTGGTATCTCATTGCATTTTGATGGGAATTCTGAGGGCTATATAAAATGATTGAGGTACAAATTGTAAAATGAGTACATTACTTCAAAGTATTGATAATGTTATGACAAAACTCATAATGTCAGCATATCCTATTATTTTAATATAAACTGAAAGAAACTAATAAAGACTGAAAACTGTGATGGTTTTTGTTATATGCCAACTTCAGTGGACCATGGGGACGCCCAGATATTTGTTTAGATATATTTCTGTGTTTGTCTATCAGGGTGTTTTTTTTTTTTTTTTTTTTAAATTATTTTTATTTATTCATTCATTTTAAAGGAGAGAGAGAGAGAGAGAGAGAGAGAGAGAGAAGGGGGGAGGAGCAGGAAGCTTCAACTCCCATACGTGCCTTGACCGGGCAAGGCCAGGGTTTTTTGAACCGGCAACCTCAGCATTCCAGGTCGACGCTTTATCCACTGCGCCACCACAGGTCAGGCCTATCAGGGTGTTTTTTAATGAGATTTATGTTTGAATATTTTATTTAGTAGACCAAGTAAACCAGATTGCTCTCCCTAATGTGAGTGGATCTCTCCAATCAGTTGAAGACCTTAATAGAACAAAAATGCTGGCCCTTCGGTAAGAGGGAACTACTTCTGTCTATCTTCAACCAGGCACATCAGTGTTTTCCTTTTTTCAGACTCAAACTATGCTGTCAGTTCTCTCAGGTATCTCGCTTGCTAACTACAGATCTTGGGACTTGTCAGTCTCCATAATTATGTAAACCCATTTATAATCTCTTCACCTCTCTCTCTCTCTCCATATACATACATATACATATATATACTTATTCTATTATTTTTGTTTCTTTGGAGAATATTAATATAATAACTTTAAATTAAAATGAAAAATTTGAGGGCAATTTCTGTGTAATTATTCAGATGCCCTTGAAAAAAATTTAAGGTTCACTGCTGCCAATATCCTACCAAGCCAGCATTATCATTTTATTTAGAATTTAGAATTAACTCATTGTTTGCAATTGGAGTCTTTGATATTCAAATTATTTGTAACTATGTATTTATATATATATATATGAATGGTTATTTAAGTGGTCATATATATATCATACATATGTATATGTATGTATGTATGTATGTATATATATATGGCTTTTCATGGATTATTCCCTGACATTAAGTATTTTTTCTGATAATTTTGTTCTCCCCATATAATCTTTAGACAAATCACATCAAAAGACTGTATCAATAAGAGAACAATTTGTATTTTAAGTTGTAATCATGTAGGAGCTTCTGCTGACAGTAGCTATTAATTACAGCCCAAAGAGTGTTCTGTAACTGGTGCCCAGTTCTCACTGACATAGAGGACTAGAAGGGTTTTCATTCATGAAACATACTTGGGTTCCTTGAAATGCACTGTGTAATCACTACGGAATCATACACTGCAGAGAAACTTCAGTTTTGGAATATTATTACTGTGTGAGTTGTATTTCATTTTTTGCAATTACTGAAAAATTTAACCTGATATTTGAAAGGGCCATTTGTAGTACCATATATTTTAAGTCAAGGAAAAGATAGTAGTCTGCAAATTGTATCAATCAGGATGACTAGATTATGCTGCAGTTAAAAGTAATCCTTACATCTTGGGGACTAAATCAAATCAAATATTAATTTCTTGCTCACACTGAATGTCCACTATTGGATGGTTGGAGGTCCTCCTTTGTTTTCTTTATTCTGTGAAGAAGACAGATGAAACAATCAGCATTTGAAAGGTTGCAGGTGGCCAAGTTAGCAAAAAAGAAAGCATAGACTTCTGTCCTGGCTCTTAAAACTTCCATCCAGAAGTGATATATGATACTTTCTACTTACATTTTATTAGCCAAATAAAGAAAAAAGTTATGTGACTAAAGTTAATGTGACCAGGACAATGAGAATACACATTCACATTACTAGAGTTATATGCATATTGATTTACTTTTTAGGAATATCTATTCTTAGGATTAGTGACTGTGGATAGAAATTTGTATTTATTAAAAAATTAAGAAAATAAAAAAATTACTCAGAATTTATTCAAGATAATGGATATATGTACATTGTAATAAACTTTTTATAGCTGAATTTAAAATCTAATGATTACTAGAAATGTCTATTTCAGGCACCAAAATGTTAATTATAGTCTCCTTTTCAGTTATTGTAATACTGATATTTATTTTGAAATGTTTGAAGGTATTCTTTAATTTGAGACTGAAATGATAAGAAATTCTTAACTGTTATTTTTTGAACATCAAATCTATAAAGATAATTATGAACAATTTAAAAAATCAGTTAATATTAGTAGGCATATGGATCAAGGTGAAACTAATGAACACTTATCCTCCTGTTTTAATTTCAAATCCTAGTTAAAATCCCAACAAGGAGTGGCTAATGCCCCTCAATCTCTTCATTATCCTAATTTCATAATCAGGCTATTGCTTCCTTAATGAAAATTTACCTTTACATATTTCAATGCATACATTTTATCCTTACTTTCAGTATTAATTTGAAATATTTCTGGTATCTCCACCTACATCAGACTTAAGTAAGGGTTTAAACAACACTATTTCTATGACTTGCATACTTCTGCTACTGAAAAAAACTTGAAGTTTTCTTTTGTCTAATACACTCTAAAATATGCCTGCTGCCACCTTCTCTCTACTTAATTTGCTTTCTCCTGTATTTCTCTCGATCACCTCAATTTCTTCCACTGTGCCTCCTCTAGATTTCTTGACTTTTGTACTTGAACAGAGCAGTTTTCATGTTGGGAACATGACCTCAAAAATACTACATTTCACTGTTTGAAAAATCGCTGACTCTGGGACAATTGCTACATTGCAATATGAAATACCTTACCTGAATGCAAACATTTCAGGTCCTTTTTTTCTTTTTGCAGAATAGTTTACTGACTAATGTGGATAAGCTCCATTTGTTTTAAAGCCAAAACTATTGATGTATTAACAGCTACTGTATTTAATTTAGTTCAACAATTTGATAACAATATTAAGCATTAGAATTTTCTGTGATATTCAAATTACTTACCTGGGAAACTACTCCTAAAGAATTTGTTTGAATGTGTTTTAATTACAATCATAGAAACTATCTTTTAATAAAGTTGTTCAAGATATTCTCATAAGACCAATATCTCTCATCTAGATATAGTATCCTAAGGAAATAATGTAATACTTGTGTGTCTACTGTTGTAAATGAAGAAATTAAAGAACAGGTAAAAATAAAACAACAACAATCATCTGTGAAAGTAAAAAGATTTTACAATGAAGTCAAAATATTAAGTTACTTAATATATGTAAAGCATTTAGCACATTATTGGCTTTGACTTTTTTCCCCTTTATCATTTTTTTCTGGGCATTTTGGTCAAATATAATATAAAAATAAATTTAAAAGTTATAGGATGGCCTGACCTGTGGTGACGCAGTGGATAAAGCGTCGACCTGGAAATGCTGAGGTCGCCAGTTCGAAACCCTGGGCTTGCCTGGTCAAGGCACATATGGGAGTTGATGCTTCCAGCTCCTCCCCCCTGTCTCTCTCTCCTCTCTGTCTCTCTCTGTCTCTCCTCTCTAAAATGAATAAATAAAAATTAAAAAAAATGTTATAGGAGAAAACTGCTATAATTATACACACACACATACACTTTTTTGTGTGTATATTTTATCATTTTTCTATTAAATCTACATCTATTTGCACAACAAGTAAAAATGGTGCCCCACTAGACTCTCTTCAGTGACCAAGCATATTCATGTTTCAGTGATGTGTTTTTAGCTGACTTCACCTTTCTTGGAGAATAGACTTTGGCTAAAATCAGCCATTTTTCTTGCACCCTACCCTCATGACTGAAAGCCAATAGGACTGACTGATGCTGTAATATAATAGCCCAACCTTCTTGCCTCTAGAAAGGGCACAACTCATGCTCCAGAGCTAAGTCTGGAATCAGTGTGAGGTTAAAAGTTCTCTTAAAATCACATATTTTCTATATTCCTTCCTCTGCTCTTTCTTGTTTCCCTTACTGGTTTCTCCTGAGGATATCCCTTCAGTAAATCTAACTCTGAATCAAGAAAACCTAACCCAAAATAATGCTCACAATATTTTCTTAGTAAGATAGGGTTAGAGACAGTAATAGCACCAAAGAGAAAGCCACTGGGTCTGTCACCAGAGAAGACCCAAGTCCCTATTTCTTCTTCTTTGATTCTTGTCACACTTGCAAGAAAGAATTCAGGTGAGAGACAACATTCAAGCAAAGCAAGCAGTTTATTAAGCAAAGCTGTACACTTAGCACAAGGCCCAAGTGAGGAAACTCAGCTAGTCTGAATTTTCCACCTGTTGGGATTTCAAGGAGTTATATACTCTTAGCTTCAAGGCTTAAATTAGTTTCTGTCATCAGGGCTAATTGACAGGGTTTCAAGGTTCCCTATTTTAATTTTTCTTGTACCTGTTGGGATATCTGGTTATCTTGTCTTACCCAGTCTCTGGACTGCTGATTTCCCAATTCAGCTCCCCTTGTTCCCCTTCTTTTCCTGACCTAATACCTATACTTCTTACCTGACAGGTTCCATACCATGGGACCTCAGCAAGAATCACCCAGCACATTGTCTGCCACATGGCAAAGATTCAGACATACTTGTTTAATCAATAGAAAAGAGTCCTTCTTGAAATGAAAAATCAAATCTCAACATTTCCCTAGTCCTTGCAGTATTAAACTTAGTTGTCTAAAATGTGTCCCTTTGTAAAGGAAGAGCCTAGGAATCCAGCAGACATTATAGGTTCACCTACAAGAACCTGGGATCATAAAACCACCAACAATGGAGTAACAGATTTTTCAACAAGTGGGTGCTAACCTACTACATAAGAAAGTTTGACTAAAATAGATGTTGCTTGTTTATGTCTTCATTTACAAGGGACTCTTCAAGACGGTTCATTATAAATACACTGAACTAATTTCTCTTTATCATTTATCTTGACTAAATGTCTTAAGAGACCAGTCTTATTAGCAGAGCAAGTCCCAACCCTTGGTTCTCATTCATTGTGGCAGCTATCCTGAACTTTGGACTTGGATCTTTGCACTTTCTCCCCAGCTTTAATCACAATAATAGTCATCATAAATCTTATGTTTAGTGAACATTCACCAGGGCCTTACATGTTTTATCTAATTTAAAACTTTCAATAATTTAATGAGGTAAACAGACTATAATTTTGAAAGAGTTACAACTTCTGTGGAAATAGTTAAGGAGAGTCTAATAAGCATAAAATCTATTTTTTCTTTGTTAAGTCAGATGACTAAAATATCAATGATACAATGTATAAACCAGTACATAAGCTGTTATCTTCTTGAGGCTGTAGCAGCCTTAATTTTTATATTGGTAAAAATAGAAAGGCAGGAGAAGATAAGTTAGGCATAGTTTATCACATTAACTTGGAAAACACAATGACTTTATATCACCCATACCTTTTCATAATAGTGGATAGAAAACAGGCTGTCATTTCTAAAAAGCATGCTGTATAGTGGCTGCATGATTCATAGTTTTCAACAGTTCCATGAAGAATCACTTAACTTCTGGATTACTATTAATTAAAATGATGACACATTCAATTTATTTGCTAGCAACTTACATATTATATATCAAAATTGGATTATGATTTCTGGAAGAATGTCTTCTAATGCTGTTCATTTCTGTGTAATGTCTGTAATCATGTGGAATTTATGGTGGAAGAAGTATTTATGCTTGTTTCCCAGGAGTTATGCTTTGAGGACAATGTGCTATTTTTAGGACTCATGCATTTTATCAATTGTTCTTAAAATTTATGTGACAATTTTTAACTTACAGTTTTAATGTGAATAGGAAAGACACATATACGATATTTTCTTTTAATAATGGGGATTTAAACATCTATGCTAGACAATTATTTGTTTAACAGATGAGGAAATTGAGATGTACAGAATTTAAATGAGTTTGCCTAAAATAGGATCAGGAGTATAGAAGAATTTGGGGATGTGATGTCTAAGTCATTGAGTATTTCCTTGAAAACTGTATACAGTGATGGTATTATTAAATTTTCTTTTCAGACAGTTATTAGGCATCTGGAATACATTCAAAAAGAGTTGTTACATAAAGTGATTAGTTTTTTGGCTGCTAATAAATGCTTTCTTATCACTCTGTACAGTTTTAATACTATTTGGATTGAAAATAAACATTTTTAAGTTACTGCTAAGTGCAAAATAGGAATAAAAAACCAATGAGTTGAATAATTAATTTTCAGAGAAATAAGTTTAATTAAGATGATGAAAATACTTTCATAAAAGTTCTGAAGTTTGTGAGGATTTAAAAAGGCTTTGGAAGCAGAAAGCACTAACTTTCTTTTTGTCACTTCAAAATGTGCAGCTGCCCTCTGCTTGCATGGCATTGCCTCACTAGCTTGCTCTTAGCAGCCATGAATACAGTCAAATCAAACAGAAACAAAGGGAGCAGGCTGAGAAAGTCAGGATGGAATGGGTGAAAGAAGGAAAGAATGAAGAAGTGCAGGTGTATTTTTTTCTAGGAATTAGATAAGATGTATAGAACAGAGAAAAAGGCCCTGGCCGGTTGGCTCAGTGGTAGAGTGTCGGCCTGGCGTGCGGGGGACCCGGGTTTGATTCCGGCCAGGGCACATAGGAGAAGCGCCCATTTGCTTCTCCACCTTCCTCCCCTCCTTCCTCTCTGTCTCTCTCTTCCCCTCCCACAGCCAAGGCTCCATTGGAGCAAAGATGGCCAGGGCGTTGGGGATGGCTCCTTGGCCTCTGCCCCAGGCGCTAGAGTGGCTCTGGTCGCGGCAGAGTGACGCCCCGGAGGGGCAGAGCATCGCCCCCTGGTGGGCAGAGCTTCGCCCCTGGTGGGCGTGCCGGGTGGATCCTGGTCAGGCGCATGCGGGAGTCTGTCTGACTGTCTCTCCCCGTTTCCAGCTTCAGAAAAATACAAAAAAAAAAGAAAAGAACAGAGGAAAAAAATTAAAGAAGATGAATGTTTAAAATAAAGTATGTCTGACTAGATAAATCGCTGCTGGGACTGTCCATCGGAAAATAGCAACTCCTGGTGTCTGGACTTTATGGAGGAAGCAGAGTAGTAGGAGGTACAGAGGGCGAGTAGCTTTTCATGTACAAGAGACTTTCCCAAGCCAGGTGTTCATTGTTCAAGAGGTACTTACATAGGAGTTTAATTGTTTAGGCTTTAGTTTTAGAATACAAAGGATTTCTTACATTGTGAAGGAAGGATCTGGTTGCTGAAAACAGTTTGAAATCCACTGATCTGTGACCTGTTCAAGATCAAATTGTCATTGGCTGTAGAACTAAAAAATGGATTTAAGTTTCTGACTCCAAGCCCAAAGTTATTTTCATCTTATTCTCTTAGATTTCATGTTATCAGAAATATTTTATTTGAAAACAGATTAAAATGATTTAGAAGTATTAAACTTAATGTTAGAACACAGGGTTTATTTTTAACTTTCAGCATTTCCTACCTGTGAGGCATGGTGCAAAATAAATTTTGTAATTATAGTTTCTTCCTCTTCAATGGCTGTGTTTAACAGTTAAGAATACCATCAACCTTGCACATTTAGTTTGAGTGACAAGGAATTTATATGAAATGCTCACCTAAGTGCTTGAACATAGATGAATAATAAAAGCAGTTGTTCTGATTATCTGCTTTTCATCTTATTTCCATATCTACTATCTGATTACCTCTATTATTAGCAGTACATAGAGAATTTGAAGTGAGCAATTTGAAGTGTGTAATATTGCACAGATGAAAAAGTCTTGCTTTTATTCATTATTTTTATTTATTCATTTACTTTATCATTAATTTATTTAACAAATATTTATTGTTTCAATTGTGTTAGAAAAGAAGCACACAAGGCCTCTGTTCTCATGGAACTTACTGTACATTCTAGCTCAGGTATATAGAAATGAATGAATCAGATAAAATAAACATGCTATGTAGAGATTAAAGAGAGATGATTAGGTAGGAAAGACTAGGTGCAAATTTAGATTGGACAGTGAGAAAAGACTTGTTTACAGAGATGTATTATCAGTATAGTTTAGTTACTATGAAAAAATAATTCCAAATATCTGTGGTAATAATGCAACAAAGATTCATTTCTTGCTCACATCACAGTCCAATGGAGGTTGAAAGTAGCTTTATTATCTGACTCTACAGCCAATTCTACATATTTTATGGTTGTTTTTTTTGTTTGTTTGTTTTTTCTTTCTGAAGCTGGAAACGGGGAGAGACAGTCAGACAGACTCCCGCATGCGCCCGACCGGGATCCACCCAGCATGCCCACCAGGGGGCAATGCTCTGCCCACCAGGGGGCGATGCTCTGCCGCAAGCAGAGCCACTCTAGCGCCTGGGGCAGAGGCCAAGGAGCCATCCCCAGTGCCTGGGCCATCTTTGCTCCAATGGAGCCTTGGCTGCAGGAGGGGAAGAGAAAGACAGAGAGGAAGGAGAGGGGGAGGGGTGGAGAAGCAGATGGGCGCCTCTCCTGTGTGTCCTGGCTGGGAATCGAACCCAGGACCCCTGCATGCCAGGCCGATGCTCTACCACTGAGCCAGCCGGCCAGGGCCCATATTTTATGTTTTTAACATAATAGTATCCCCTATCCACATGTTAATTGCTGTTTAAGGTTCAACTAGACCCGTGATGGCTAACTTTTTTTATAAAAACTGTTGGAATCCATGGGAGTCCGAAAGACCAGAGTAACAGGCTTTATTGAAAGGAAGAAAGGAACCCTGCTGGGCACTCCTCCTGGGGGAGAAGAGCACCAGTTACAGACTAGGGGCGAGTTATATAGTGTTTGGGAGAGCCTGAGGGGATACTGAGGCAAAAGTCCTGGTATGTCTGGAATGCTCCTCCTTGGGGGGCTTCAAGCATGTGGGTGTTGAACCAAAAGTCCTGGTATGTCCGGAGCCCCTCCTTGAGGTGGCTTGTCAACTTTTTGGAATTCCTTTGTCTCAGGGGCGATAGTCCAGTAAGGGTGAGGTCTGACAGATAAGCGGAACATCAAGAGGGCAGTTTGGAATTCACGTATCTATCAAAAACTGCCCACTTTTGCAAGTGCTGGTCAACCTGGTCCCACCCGTCCACTAGTGGGCATTCCAGCTTTCATGGTGGGCGGTAGCGTAGCAACCAAACGGCGCCGCGATTGGCACACCATGAAAGCTGGACTGCCCACTAGTGGGTGGGAGGGACCAGGTTGACCAGCACTGCAAAAGTGGGCAGATTTTATTAAAAAGGTTCGCCATCATGGAACTAGACAAAGGTAACTACTGTGGATATTATGAAATATAAATTTATTAGAGCAATAAGTTCTCACACACAACTGTGGGATTAACTGTGACACTAAAGGTTCAATTTGGTAAATTGGATGTTTGGTCAATCACTAAGTAGCCTTCCTAAAGCCAGGCATATCCAGCTGTCAGAGGTGACTGTGAAAGATGGATGGTGGGGAAGTTCATGGAAGCATATTGTCTTTGATTTGATCTTGCTCTTGGGTCAGTTTTGGCCAGCAAGACCAGCAGGTGGGAAATAACTGAACATAGAACGGGGAGGAACAATACCTACCTGCTACTACCTGAACTATTCTGTACCTAACATGATGAGCTTAAAATAGTAATAATTGTTACTTGAATTCTCCTTTCCAAAATTTAAGCAAATTTATTGTTTTCCTAAATCAAGCCTAGTAAGATACAAAAAGTGGGAGTTTGGGAAGCAGGCATCCATCTTATCCAGGTTGATGTAGTATGAAATTACCATAACTATGATCAATTCTGAGATACTGATGAACTGAAATGGCTTCAGAATACATTATGATGTTGACAGAATTTTGGAATAGTGTCCTTTGAGAAAGTTCTGAAAAGGTGACCTGTAGAGACCCTGAATCAAAACATAAAACAGGGACAAAGTTCAGTGCCCTGAGGCAAAGGTCACAGTGACCTCCCTGACAAAAGTATCAAATTCAGTATGGCATGGAGTTTAGCACAACAGTGGTAGAATGAGCAATTCTGATTAATCCATCAAGCGAGGACATTTCAGCTACTCCTTTGCCCTTTAATCTGCTCTAAAGAAGTTCCTTGTCCTGGCTTCCTCATTCTCTTCTCCTCATTCTCCTCTCTGCTTCCTGACTTCCTCATTTTGGTCCCTGCTTCTATTTTGTGCATATCAATAAAAACCTATTAGGACTGGGGGTCAGGGCCGTCTCATGAAACCAGTCTGAGGATTGTGAGGCAGTCTCCCCTATCTCCCTCTGTGCATGCCATGTGGTCTCTAAGTCTCTGTGAGAGTGACAGAAATGAAGGCAGGCTTTAGAAGACCTGAAGCTTTTACATGTTAAAAGAAAAGCTTTTAATTTTCAAATTATGCAAAATATACTATAGCTATGTGAACAGTTTCTACACTATGTCCTATGGTCTTGGAAAATGGTCACACAAGAGAGTAGCTGTAAAGCCAGAAGCCACGGGCACCATCACAGCAGCCTGGCCCATGCAGGTTCGCATTGGATTTGGACAGTCGGTAAAGAAACAACGAAGCCAAAAACTGATGAGTCATCTTCTTTAATCCTAGCTTGCACCTGGTGGACAAGTAAAAACACACACTGGGCTCTAAAACCCACTCACATTCAGTGCTCACAAAGCTACGGACTTATCCGAGTTTCCTAGTGTTGGGCAGATAAAATATATTATGCTCACTTTGTTAAAGATGGTGCTGCCCACGAGGAGGCCGTTGTCCAGGTGATATTAATGTGTGTTGGGGATGGGCTAAAGGCAGGCAGAATCCTTGTAGCCTGGGGCTTGGTTTTTGGGATTAAGCCTTTTCCACCCTTTTTGATGTGGGGTGGTATAATCCTATCATGCCTCAGAAAGTGACTTTGTATTAGAGACTTTCCTATTTTGTATATTGGATTAAAGGTTGTGAAGCTACACTATAAAATGGGGGCAGAACGGGAGCTTGCGCTCTGGGTTCCTGAGATTAGAGGAGAGAGCAGAGCAGAGAGCAGAGAAAGGCCACATGGAGGAGGCCAGGAGAAGCAGCCAAGATGGCGGAGTGTTGAGTGAGAAGCTAGTTTGTGCAGTTTGTGCAGGGAGAAGGACGGAGATGGGTAACAGAGGTGAATAAGTCTGGTGAGCTAGAACCTTTGATTCTAGGAAACTCGGATAAGTCAGTAGCTTCGTGAGCACTGAATGAGTGGGTTTTGGAGCCCAGTGTGTGTTTTTTGCTTGCCTGCCAGGTTCAAGCTAGGATTAAAGACTATGGCCCACCAGTTTTTGGCTCCGTTGTTTCTTTACTGACTGTCCGAATCCAATGCAAACCTGCATGGACCGGGCTGCTGTGATGGTAGCCGCGGCCACTGGCATTACACCTAGAATCAAAGGTTTTTAGCTCACCAGACTTATTCACCTCTGTTCCCCATCTCCTTCTCTCTGCACAAACTAGCTTCTCACTCAACACTCCGCCATCTTGGCTGCTTCTCCTGGCCTCCTTTACGCGGCCTTTCTCTGCTCTCTGCTCTCTCCTCTCTGCTAATCTCAGAAACCAAGAGTGCAAGCTCCTATTCTGCCCCTATTTTATAGTGTAGAAATCCAAACCTTTAATCCAATATACATAATAGGAAAGTCTCTAATACAAAGTCACTTGTCTGAGTCAAGATGGGATTGTACCACCCCACATCAAAAAGGGTGGGAAAGGCTTAATCCCAAAACCAAGCCCCAGGCTACAAGGATCCTGCCTGCTCACAGCCCACAGAGACACACATTAACATCACCTGGGCAACGGCCTCTACATGGGCAGCGCCATCTTTAACAAAGTGAGCATAATATATTTTATCTGCCCAACAGTAGCCTCGAAGCTTAACTCTTGTTAGCTTCACAGTAAATCTAAAGTATAAATATAGCATAAAGTAAATACAGTGATATTTTGGGAAGATTCTTATATTTTACATTAAGTACTGTTATATTAACTCTAAATAGAATGTGATAAGTGCATATTTCAGCTCAAGGGACACCACTAAAATAATAATGTGAGAAAAGAAAAGATAAAAAGCAATATATGAGTCAACATGAAATAAATAAAATATATTAACTCAAAATGAAGCTAAAAGAAAGGCATAAAAAGACCTCAAAAAATGCAGCTGGATCTAAGAAATAGCATAGCTAAAAAATACTGGATCTAAAGAAAAATTAAAGTCATAATAGATATAAATAAACCAGATATTCTAATAGAAACATCTTAGGAATTTGGTAATTAGAATAAAAAGATTTAACTATAATTTGTTTAACTATAACTTTTTAATAGAAAGAAATAGTTATTAAATAAACTTAAATAGTTATTAAATAGAAATAGTTATTAAATAAGAAATAGATGTTAAATAAAAGGAGAAGAAAAGATATTTAAATCACTAATCATAAAAAATATAAAGTGCCTTATTTTCAGACAAAGTAAATTTTAATAATCGAAGGATTATAAGAAAATAGATTTTTAAACAAAAATGAAAGGGTTAATAAAATAAGAAGTCTTAATGGTTATGGATATATATATACAACTAATATCATTGTGTGGAAGTATGCAGCATAAAGAAAAAAGGTAAAAATTTTTTAAAATCTAAAATTCAAATTTGAGATTTTAAAATTTTATTTAGAAAATGAAATTTAACAGGTTGACATTGATAAATAAGAGTATATAGGTTTCAGGTAAACATTTTTTAATTATGTTGTATACCTATCACCTAAAGTCAAATCATTTTCTATTACCTTATATTTATCCCTCTTTACATCCTTTCTCCCTATCTCTACCCCAAAACCCTCACCTATGTCCTCTTTTCCCGGTAATGACTTTATTTTTATCTAAATCCATGAGTCACAGTTTTTTTATTCCACCTATATGTGAAATTATATAGTTCTTAGCTTTTTCTAATTTATTTATTTCACTCAGTATAACATTCTCAAGATCCATCCATGTTGTCATAAATGACACTATGTCATCATTCCTTATGGCTGAGTAGTATTCTATTTTATATAGGTAAAAAATCTTCTTTATCCAATGCACTATTAAAAGATACTTTGGTTGTTTCCATGTCTTGGCCACTATAAATAGTACTGCAAAGAACTTGGGGGTGCATGTGTCTTTACATACCAATGTTTTTCAGTTTTGGGGGTATTCGGTAAAGGAATTGCTGGGTCATATGGTAGTTCTATTAGTTTTTTCTGTTCTTCCATAATGGTTGTATTAATTTTCATTCCCACCAGCAGTGAATGAGGGGTTTTTTTTCTCCACAGTCTCTCCAACACTTGTTATTACCTGTCTTCTTGATAATAGCTAATCTAACAGGTGTGAGGTGGTATCTCACTGTAGTTTTAATTTGCATTTCTTGAATTGCCAGGGTCCAGCCCCAGGGGGGTGAGAGAGCCCCAGGAACCCTGTGAGAGAGCCAAATTCTTTTTTTAGCATTCACTGCCAGGCATCTCTGCCAATGGCTAGTCTAGCTTTATTTTTTATACACACACACACTGTTACAATCACATGGTATTCAGAATACATTGATCAATAATTGTTTTTGTTTCACTATGGTTACATATTTCTAGGCAACAGTTAATTTACTTCTATAAGCTATAAATCAGGCGGTAAGTCATTCTAAGTATAGTTATACAATAACTTGAGCAGCAATAATATTGGTACAAATTTCTAAAAGGTCAGTATTGATTAATAACTCTACCTTACCTAATGTCCTATTGTCTAGTCAAATTTTATTTGCCTACTATATTCATATACTAGTTAAAGGTCTAACTTTATTTTTCCCAGAGTGTTCCACCACCTGCAGGTCAGGTATGCAAGAAGAAAGGAAAGTTTCTCTACCACATGAAAAGGCTAGGGAGGTAAAGTAATGAATTAAGTGAAGGCTGAAAGGTGCTTCTGTGTGTAGTCACTGTTTCCTACCTATTCATAAGTCACAATCTATTTTTCCTAACATGATTTATAGGAAGGAATTCTCCTACAGACTTAACCCTTTTCTAGGGATATCATAGCCAGCTTCTTACGTCTATGAGCCCAGGTAAAGGGGCTTACAGGCTTTTCTGTGGAACTCACACCCTCTGTTTCATTTCCAAGAAATTACTATGAATCTGCAGGGAAAGCACGGTGCTATTATCCCTGTGCCATAAATAATAGCACACACACCCAGAAAAGGGGGGATAAAAATCAAATTAATTCAAAAAGTTAAAGGGAGAAGTATCGTTGTGCCTTTTTTTTTAATAAATAAATTTTTATTAATGTTAATGGGGTGACATCAATAAATCAGGGTACATATATTCAAAGAAAACATGTCCATGTTATCTTGTCATTCAATTATGTTGCATACCCATCACCCAAAGTCAGATTGTCCTTTGTCACCTTCTATCTAGTTTTCTTTGTACCCCTCCCCCTCCCCATCTCCCTCCTTCCTTCCCATGCCCCCCTCCCCCCCACCCCCAGTAACCACCACACTCTTGTCCATGTCTCTTAGTCTCGTTTTTATGTCCCACCAATATATGGAATCATGTAGTTCTTGTTTTTTTCTGATTTACTTATTTTACTCTGTATAATGTTATCAAGATCCCACCATTTTGTTGTAAATGATCCGATGTCATCATTTCTTATGGCTGAGTAGTATTCCATAGTGTATATATACCACATCTTCTTCTTCTTTTTTTTTTTTTTGTATTTCAGAGTTAGATATAAAGTACATTCCCACAAATCCTTGGTGAAGACAAAGGCAGAGCAGGAGGAGAGGTCTATAAACTTGTATTAGTGACTGTTACTCCCAGTTTTACATGGTGTTGCCTGTCCTGCTCTCCACTTAAAATTTCAATTCTTGAAAAATGTTATTATATTTATATTTTTCTCCACAGAATATATTTTGAGTGAAAATCAGTCAACAGGAGAGTAAAGGCCATATATAATAACTAAAAATTCAGATCATTTTCTAAAAACACATTTTCAGAAACAGTCTGACCTGCTTTTACATATACAGGTTCTTCTTCTTCTTTTTTTTTTTTTTTTAATAATTTTATTTTTTTAATGGGGTGACATCAATAAATCAGGATACATATATTCAAAGATAACAAGTCCAGGTTATCTTGTCATTCAGTTATGTTGCATACCCACCACCCAAAGTCAGATTGTCCTCTGTCACCTTCTATCTTGTTTTCTTTGTGCCCCTCCCCACCCCCTTTCCCTCTCCCATTCCCCCCTCCCCCCCGTAACCACCACACTCTTATCAATGTCTCTTAGTTTCACTATTATGTCCCACCTACGTATGGAATAATACAGTTCCTGTTTTTTTCTGATTTACTTATTTCGCTTCGTATCATGTTATCAAGATCCCACCATTTTGCTGTAAATGTTCCGATGTCATCATTTCTTATGGCTGAGTAGTATTCCATAGTGTATATGTGCCACATCTTCTTTATCAAGTCATCTATTGATGGGCTTTTTGGTTGTTTCCATGTCCTGGCCACTGTGAACAATGCTGCAATAAACATGGGGCTGCATGTGTCTTTACATATCAATGTTTCTGAGTTTTGGGGGTATATACCCAGTAGAGGGATTGCTGGGTCATAAGGTAGTTCTATTTTCAGTTTTTTGAGGAACCACCATACTTTCTTCCATAATGGTTGTACTACTTTACATTCCCACCAACAGTGTATGAGGGTTCCTTTTTCTCCACAGCCTCTCCAACATTTGCTATTACCTGTCTTGCTAATAACAGCTAATCGAACAGGTGTGAGGTGGTATCTCATTGCCGTTTTGATTTGCATTTCTCTAATAGCTAAAGAAGATGAGCATCTTTTCATATATCTGTTGGCCATTTGTATTTCTCCTGGGAGAAGTGTCTATTCATATCCTCTTCCCATTTTTTTATTGGATTGTTTGTTTGTTTGTTGTTGAGTTTTATGAGTTCTTTGTATATTTTGGATATTAGGCCCTTATCTGAGCTGTTGTTTGAAAATATCATTTCCCATTTAGTTGGCTTTCTGTTTATTTTGTTATCAGTTTCTCTTGCTGAGCAAAAACTTCTTAGTCTGATGTAGTCCCATTCATTAATTTTTGCCTTCACTTCTCTTGCCTGTGGAGTCAAATTCATAAAATGCTCTTTAAAACCCAGGTCCATGAGTTGAGTACCTATGTCTTCTTCTATGTACTTAATTGTTTCAGGTCTTATGTTTAGATCTTTGATCCATTTTGAGTTAATTTTTGTACAGGGGGAGAGACTGTAGTCCAGTTTTATTCTTTTGCATGTGGCTTTTCAGTTTTCCCAGCACCATTTATTGAAGAGGCTTTCTTTTCTCCATTGTGTGTTGTTGGCCCCTTTATCAAAAATTATTTGACTATATATATGTGGTTTTATTTCTGGACTTTCTATTCTGTTCCATTGGTCTGAGTGTCTATTTTTCTGCCAATACCATGCTGTTTTGATTGTCGTGGCCCTATAATAGAGTTTGAAGTCAGGTATTGTAATGCCCCCAGCTTCATTCTTTTTCTTTAGGATTGCTTTGGCTATTCGGGGTTTTTATAGTTCCATATAAATCTGATGATTTTTTGCTCTATTTCTTTAAAAAACGTCATTGGAATTTTGATGGGAATTGCATTAAATTTGTATATTGCTTTGGGTAATATAGCCATCTTGATTATATTTATTCTTTCTAGCCAAGAACAAGGTATATTCTTCCATCTCATTATATCTTTTTCGATTTCCCTTAACAATGGTTTATAGTTTTCATTATATAAGTCCTTTACATTCTTTGTTATGTTTATTCCTAAGTATTTTATTTTTTTTGTTGCAATCGTGAAGGGGATTATTCTTTTGAGTTCCTTCTCAGTTGTTTCATTGTTGGCATATAGAAAGGCTATTGACTTCTGTATGTTAATTTTGTATCCTGCGACCTTACTGTGTTGGCTTATTGTTTCTAGTAGTCTTTTTGTGGATTCTTTGGGGTTTTCGATGTATAGGATCATATCATCTGCAAAAGGTGATACCTTTACTTCTTCTTTTCCGATATGGATGCCTTTTATTTCTTTGTCTTGTCTGATTGCTCTGGCTAGAACCTCTAGTACCACATTAAATAAGAGTGGAGAGAGTGGACACATCTTATTTAATGTACCACATCTTCTTTATCCAGTCTTCTATTGAAGGGTTTTTTGGTTGTTTCCATGTCTTGGCCACTGTGAACAATGCTGCAATGAACATGGGGCTACATATGTCTTTAAGTATCAATGTTTCTCAGTTTTGCGGGTATATACCAGTAGAGGGATTGCTGGATGATAAGGTAATTCTATTTTCAGTTTTTTGTGCCTTTTCTTTTCTGTGACTGTGTCAACCAGCAGTTGTTGATCTTCTTTGCTGTGACTGTGTCAACCAGCAGCTGTTGATCGGCTTCCGACATTAAATAACTATTGAATGAGCATCTTTTCATATATCTGTTGGCTATTTGTATGTCCTCTTGGGAGAAGTGTCTGTTTAGGACACCTCCCCATTTTTTAATTGGATTATTTGCTTGTTTATTGTTGAGCTTTGTGAGTTCTTTTTATATTTTGGATATTGACCTCTTATTGGAGCTGTTGTTTGTAAATATTCCATTTGGTTGGTTATCCTTTTGTTTTATTGTTGGTTTCTTTTGTTGTTCAGAAGCATTTTAGTTTGATACAGTCCTGTTCATTTATTTTTGCTTTTATTTTCATTGCCTTTGTGCTCAAATTCATAAATTGTGTTCTATGGCCAAGGTTTATAAGTTTAGCACCTATGTATTCTTATATGTAATTTATTTTTCAGATCTTATATTTAGGTCTTTGATTCATTTTGAATTAATTTTTGTACAAACTGTAGTCAAGTTTTATTCTTTTCAATTTTCCCAGGACCATTTATTAAAAAGGCTTTTTTTTCCCCCACTGTGTGTTTTTGGTTCCTTTGTTAAATATGATTTGTCCATATATATATATAATATATATGTGATTTTATTTCTGGACTCTTGATTTTATTTCATTGGTTTGTATGTCTGTTTTTCTGCCAACACAATGCTGTTTTGGTTATAATGGCTCTATAGTATAATTTGAAGCCAGATAGTATGATACCTCCATCTTTATTTGTCCTCCTCAAGATTGCTTTGGCTATTTGAGTTTTTTTTATGTTTCCATACAAACCTGGTATTGTTTTTTGTGCTATTTCTTTAAAAAATGACATTGAGATTTTAATGGAGATTGCATTAAATTTATATATTGCCTTGGGTAATATAATCATTTTAACTATGTTGATTCTTCTAATTTATATACATGGAATATTTCTTCATTTATTTGTGTCTTTTTCAATTTATTTCAATAATGTTTCATAGCTTTCAGTATATAGGTCCTTCACATGCTTTGTTAAGTTTATTCCTAGATACTGTTTTTTTGTTGCAATTGTAAAAATTATTTTTTAAGTTATTTTCTGAGGTTTCATAGCTGCTTATAGAAAAGCAAACAGCTTTTTAATATTAACTTTGTATCCTGTGATTTTACTGTATTGGATTATTGTTTTTAACAGGGTTTTTTGTTGTTGTTGTTTTCAGAGACAGAGTCAGTCAGAGAGAGAGATAGATAGGGACAGACAGATAGGAACAGAGAGAGATGAGAAGCATCAATCATAAGTTCTTCATTGTGGCACTTTAGTTGTTCATTGATTGCTTTCTTATATGTGCCTTGACCGTGGGGTACAACAGACTAACTCCTTGCTGAAGCCAGTGACCTTGGGTCCAAGCTGGTGAGCCTTGCTCAAACCAGATGAGCCCACACTCAAGCTGGCAACCTCAGGGTCTCGAACCTGGGTCCTCTGCATCCCAGTCCAATGCTCTATCCACTGCGCCACTGCCTGGTCAGGCTCTAACAGTTTTTCAGTGGAGTCTGCGGTTTTCTATATACAGGATCATGTCATCTGCAAAAAGTGATAATTTTACTTTTTTTTTTCCCAATATGGATGCCTTTTATTTCTTTTGGTTGCCTGCTTGCTCTGGCTAAAACACCCAGAACAATGCTGAATAAGAGTAGAGAGGATGGGCAGCCTTACCTTGTTCCTGACTATAGAGGAAAAGCCTTTATTTTTGTTTTACCATTTAATATGATATTAGCAAACAGTTTATCATATATGACCTGTATCTTGTTGAAGTACTTTCTTTCATTTCAATTTTATTGACAGTTTTAAACATAAAAGGATGTTGTATCTTCTCAAATGCCTTTTCTGCATCTATTGATAGCATCATATGATATTTGTTCTTTGTTTTATTGATGCAGTACATCACATTAATTGATTTCCAAATATTGAACCATCCTTGTATTCCCAAAATGAATCCTACTTGATCGTATGTATTCATTTTAAATGTGCTGTTGTACTTGATTTCCTATTATTTTGTTTAGTATTTTTGTATCTATATTCATTAGTGATATTGGTCTGTAGTTTTTTTGCATGTGTTGTTCTTGACAGGTTTTGGTATGAGGAATATGTTGGCCTCAGAAAATGTGTTGGGGAGTATTGCTTGTTTTTCTATTTTTTAGAAGTCTTTGAGAAACATAAATACCAAATTTTCCTTGAATGTTTGGTAGGATTCACTAATGTAGCCATCTGGTCCTGGACTTCTGTTTTTTGGGGAGGTTTCTGATAGTTTTTTCTATGTCTTCTCTGCTTAAAAGTCTATTTAGGTCAGGGGTCTCAAACTCACGGCCCGCCGAACAATTTTGTGCATCCCGCAGACTAATCCACGAAGTTTGAGACCCCTGATTTAGGTTTTCAACTTCTTCATGACTCAATCTAGGAAAACTAGAAAGTCCTAGAAATGTATCCATTTCTTCCAAGTTTTTCAATTTGGTGACATACAATCTTTCATAATATTCTACTATGATCCTTTGCACATCTATGATGTCTTTGGTAATTTCTTCTCTTTTATTTCAGTGTTTCTTTATATGAGTCCTTTTTTTTCTATATTGAGGTTAATCAATGGTTTATTGATATTATCGATCTTTTTAAAGAACCAACTCTTGGCTGTATTAATTTTTTCTATATATATTTTTTGTTCTCTATTTCATTCAGTTTGGTTCTAATTCTTAATATTTCCTTTCTTGTGCTGACTTTGGGTTGCCTTTCTTTCTTTTTTTCTAGTTCCCAGAGATTGGATGTGATGTTCTTTATTGAGATCTCTCTTATTTCTTGATTTAATCCTGTAATGATATAAACTTCTCTCTTACTACAGCCTATGCTGCATTCCAGAAATTTTGATGTCATTTTCATTTGGCTGTATATATCTTTTGATCTCTGCCTTTATTTCTTATTTGACTCAGTCATTTTTTAGAAGTGTGTTGTTTAATTTAAACATTTTTGTGCCTTTCTTTACTTCCTTTATACAATTGAATTCTAATTTTAAAACTTTATGTTTATAAAATATGCTTAATATATTTTCAGTCTTCCTGAATTTGTTGATGTCAGTTTTGTGGCCAAAAATATGTGCTATCCTTGAGAATGTTTTATGCATACTTAACAAGAATGTAAATCTGACGTCTTGGGATAAAATGTCTTGTAGAAGTCTATTATGTCTATTTGGTTCAGTGTGTCGTTTATGGCCAATATTTCTCTTTTAATTTTCTGTTTGGATGATCTACCTAAAGCTATATATGGTATGTTGAAATCTCCAAGTATGACTCTGTGTTTGTATGCTTCTATATTTAGATCAGTTAGATGTCTTATATATTTTTGTGCTCCCTGGACAGTGCATTTATATTAACAAGTGTTATGTCTTCTAGATAAAGTGCTTTATTTATCCTTATTAAATGTCCATCTTTGTCTCTGATTACCTTTGTTTTCTTGAAGTCAGCATTGCCAGATATGAGTATGGCTACACCTGCTTTTCTTTGGATATTATTTGCTTTGAGATTCGTTTTCCAACTTTTCATTTTGAGTCTACTTTTGTCCTTGCAGCTTAGATGTGTCTCTTGAAGGCAGCATATGCTTGCTTTTTGATACAATCTGCTACTTTCTGCTTCTTTATTGGTGAGTTCAGTCCATTTACATTTAGGATAATTATAGACAGTTGAGGATTTCCTGTAGACATTTTATGTTTTCTTTTCTGGTAACTCTGTGTCTTTTTTGTTTCTTCTCTTTTATTTTTTGTTCCTTGTGTTTGTTTGATGGTATTCCATACTTCTTTTTCCCTGTTTCTTTTGTTTTTTAAGCTGTGTATTTCAGTAGTGCCTTTTTTTGTGGATGGTTACCATTATGTTATTAAGATAAAAATGTTTATATCTATGAGTCCTTTGTCTTATGAGTCTTTCTGCACTCCATCCTTCTTTGCCACTGTAGTATTTATTCTCTCCTTTTTTATGTTTTTATATTATTGTTGTCACAGATTATGTTTTTGTTTTTATTGTGACCTTGTTAGAACTTTAACCTGTAGTTTTGGTTTGTTTTGTTCTTTGTGTCTGGACAAAAAAAAATACCTTTGAATATTTCCTGCAGTGGGGGTTTTCTGGTGATAAATTCCTTCAGCATCTGTGTGTCTGTAAAAGTTTCTATTTCTCTTTCATATTTCAAGTATAACTTTGATGGACATAGTATTCTTGGCTGGTAATTTCTCTTTTTCAGTACTTTGAAGGTTTGGGTCCACTCTCTTCTGAGTTGTAGCATTTCTGCTGAGAAGTCCAATGACAATCTAATGAGCTTTCCTCTATATGTGTGTTCTTCTCTTCCATATCTGCCTTAAAGATTCTTTGTCATTGATTTTTGACAATTTTATGATGTGCCATAGAGTAGGTCTGTTTGGGTTGTAGTAACTTGGCATTCTGTTTGCTTCTTGGATTTGATGCTTTAACTTTATCCATAGGCTTTGGAAGTTCTCATCAATTATTTGTTTGAATAGGCTCTCCATTTCCTTTTTTTCTCTCTTCTTCTGGTATACTCATTATTCTTATAGTGTTCTTTCTGATGAAGTCAGGCAATTCTCACAGGACTATCTCCATTTTTTTTTAATTTGCAAGGCTCTCTCTTCTCTCTGTAGCATTACTAGTGGCCTGTCTTTGATGTCACTGATTCTTTGTTCTGTCTGGCTTGTTCTATTAGCTCAACTTACTACCTCTGTTTTCAATTCATGTACTGAGTTATTCATCTACGTTTTAAAGTTTCAATCTCCTTTGTGAGGTGTTTGTTTTGTTTTCTAAACTCGTTGCCTATTGGTGTCTTCAATTTTGAATTATCTATCATTTAACTCCAAGGCTTCTGTGTGACTGAGATATTCTTCTAAAGATTTAATATTTTTTTCTGAACTACATCTATGTCTTGTGTAGCCATGATGGTATTTGATTTTTTCTTCCTTGATGACATTTCAGAGTGGTGTTAAGAACCTTAATAAAGAAAAAATAAAAAATAAAAAATATAAAAATTGAAAAAAATCATACCAAGAAGAAAAACACAGAAAATTATCAAAGAACAAAAACAAAAATAATAAAATAAAATAGAAACCCCTAGAGAAAATAAGAATAAAATATATAGAAATTAAAAAAATTAAAATTAAATGAGAGGAAGAGAAAAAGAATAAGTAGGAAAAAAGCAAAAAAGGAATAAATTAAGAAAGAAAAAGAAAAAAGAAATTTTGGTTTTGAGATTTTTTTAATGTATGTGTTGCTTTACTACAAGTTTTAGCTCTGTGAAATTCTTTGGCTCTCCTGTGCTGAGAAACATCTCAGTCACAATGATGTAAGCAGGGTAACAGTTGTGTTGGTTGGTGAGGAAGATTGTTATGCCTTTTCAACTTTGACTTTCCAGCTTTATGGCTTTAGCAATGATATTCTCAGGCTTCTGGGGGTTCCTCCCCATGTCCCCATAGACCTGTGCTCCAGACATGAAGCACCTCTGTTAGCTCTGGAGAGCTAGCTGTGAGGTTTGTCTCTGCCACTTTACATACTGCAAGGTGAAGGAGGTAAGATCCAGAAGATTGGAGCAGGGCACACTTTACTTTTTTCTGTCTCTGCCAAGTGTGGGAAACAGGCAGACCACAGGAACACTGGTGGTAATCTCATGCTCTGACTGCTTTGGTTTATCTCCCCTTCTACCCCTCTCTCTCACCATTTCTCCCAGCAGAGAGAGACCCAGTCACTCCAGGTTTTCCTCTTCTTACCCTTCAGACAAAACCCAAATAGCCCGAGTTTCTCTCCTCCTTATAGTCTGACAGAGGAAAAAAAAAAACAACTCCAGGTTTGTTTCCTCCCCAGAGCCAACCTCAAATGCATTTTATCTTCTGCCCCCCTTTTCAACCCATTCCATCTTTAGTGCATTTGGTGCCAGATCTTTCAGATGTACCTGCGAGCCCAGCTGGGTTCCTTCACTGTTATAGTTGTTCAATTTGTTGAACTTTCATGGAAGAAAATTAAGCCTATCTCTCATGCTGCCATTACTATCACGTTATTCCAAATTTGAGATTTTGTACTTATATTTCAGAAATTGAAAGAATTAGACAAAAAAAGTTAAAAATACTTACTTAAAATAAATTCTGTATTCATAGAAATGACATCTTCCCATATAAGAATAAAAATAGCCTGACCTGTGGTGGTGCAATGGATAAAGCGTCGACCTGGAAATGCTGAGATCGCCGGTTCGAAACCCTGGGCTTGCCTGGTCAAGGCACATATGGGAGTTGATGCTTCCAGCTCCTCCCCCCTTCTCTCTCTCTCTCTCTCTCTCTCTCTCTCTCTCTGTCTCTCCCTCTCCTCTCTAAAATGAATAAATAAATAAAAAAAATTAAAAAAAGAATAAAAATAAGCCAGATGTCATTGTTACTTTTATTCACCATGTGTGAAAGAATTTCACCTTTACAATAATGCAAGTAAAAAAAAATAGAGGCAAAGGGTTTGAAAGGAAGAATTAAACCTATACACACTCAGAAATTGCATGATTATATAGACTATCCTAAAGACTTAAAAATACAATACATAGTAAATGAATTTAACATGCTCCCAGTACAAGATCTATATACAAAAATCAGTGACAAACAACTTAGATATAGAATGAAAAATAACAATTATAATTAAAAACATTATCAAAGTGTGAAACAATTATGGGAAAAACCTTTACACTAAAATGGAAAGGTATACTATTATTATATATATAAAGATATGTAAAGGACAAATAATTGGTAATATATATGCATATATATAATGTATATATATTTTAATTGGATCAGTTTTACTGTTTGAACTTAAGAGTTACCATGAAGCTAAGAAAATCAAGAGAGTTTGGTATTTGCATTATACAAACAGATAGGTTGATGAGCCTAAATAGTGAATTCAGAAAAAGATTCAGACATTCAAGATCAATGGATTTTTAAAAATATGCCAAAGCAATGCATATAAAAAGGATGATTTTTAAGGTGACTGGTGCTATGTTCATGGAAGAAAAATAAAATTTGATCTCTGCTAGCTACCTCACACCATACATTTTAAACTTTAGTAAATAACAATTTTACAGTCTTGAGTAAGCAAAGACTTCTTAGATTTCACACAAAAAAAACATTTACAAAATGGTCTTCATAATAATAAAAAACTTTTTTATCAAAAAATCATGAAAACATATGTAGGGAAGCCAAATAATTGATGAAAATATTCATAGCAGGTATACTTGATAAAGGATACAGATCCAGAATATATGAATAACTCATATAAAAAAGCATACTTTAATTATAGAAGTAAGTTATATTGTTTAACTCAAATAATCCTAAGTAAACAAGGTAAAGAATCAAATAAACACAACTTTCTGAGATTTCTCTCCTCAAAAGTTAATACATTACTTCAATAATTTTATTGTAATATACTATATTTTTTTCTATTCATGCACAGTCTATAAGCTGTTTATATATTTACTATGCAGATGTTTGAATATGCAGATGTTCAAATTATTTATTATTTTAAATCTATTTTTCTTAAACTGATGTAAAATTTCTAAATTATTGCACAGTGTTTAATTTTAATGAATATACTGCAGTCCCATCAAATACAGTAAATGGAGAATAATATACATAAATTTAGGTTGCCTAAATTATGGCTATTATAAATAATATTGCTTATAATAATTTCAAAGCATAGTTTTTTATTACAGTCTTAGGACAGAGTACAAGGCATGAAATTACTGGAAACAATGCCTTCAATCTTTGATGCCAAATTACTTTTCAAAACTGTTATCCATAGTTACATTGTCCTTGCACATTTCCAAGTAATTGGATCTTGATCATTGAAATTTTATAAATAGAACAATAACATACTTTTATTTATAATTGAGGAGAAAGAAATGAGACTGGAGACAGTAAATATAGTTAGGAATTAATTACATTAGACAACACAGGAAATAATGTGAATATATGCAACAATTGAGCAGCTCCTGGCATGCATTATTTCTACAATTACTTAATAAATATTTATTGGTCACCCACTCTGTTCCAAGCAGTATACTTGATATAGAAATGATTTAAAGCTCAGACATTGCATTCCAGTGTTAAAAACAAACAAAAAAAAGCTGAATGAGATTGCATTTAAAATTTATGAATGGTTGATGGTACTTGAAGAAAAAGATCCAATTTTCTAGTTTGATGATTAAGTAGTAAGGTCCTTCATAAACCACATTTCTTGATTTTTTTTATGAATCTTTATACTCATCATTTCACTTGAATAACTCTTAAACTCTTTGTTCAAGTATTAGCATAGACACTATTTCCTACAGCAAGGTTTTATGACTCATTTCCAAGAAAAGATGCATTTTTTGGCTAATCTCCTGACTCCTGAGTACAGACAGGATAACAGTGTCTCCAACATAATACCTTTGAAAGAAGCCAACCGCAAATCAACAGAAGAGTTGCAAACTTAAGAAGACATGAATACATTTTCTATGTAAAAAGTTAACACTTCTTTCTGAAGAAATGTTTTCTCCTAAGACCATCTCTTCTATTTCAAGATTAGCACGTTGTCATACTGAGCTATTTTTACTCCATTTCTCTTGTCTTTCTTTAAGGCGGGGTCCCCAAACTACGGCCTGCAGGCTGCATGTGGCCTCCTGAGGCCATTTATCTGGCCCCCATCGCAATTCCAGAAGGGGCAACTCTTTCATTGGTGGTCAGTGAGAGGAGCATAGTTCCCATTGAAATACTGGTCAGTTTGTTGATTTAAATTTACTTGTTCTTTATTTTAAATATTATATTTGTTCCCGTTTTGTTTTTTTTTTACTTTAAACTAAGATATGTGCAGTGTGCATAGGGATTTGTTCATAGTTTTTTTTTTATAGTCCCGCCCTCCAACGGTCTGAGGGACAGTGAACTGGCCCCCTGTGTAAAAAGTTTGGGGACCCCTGCTCTAAGGCAACAAGCTATAATTATTCTTGAAAGTCTTGGATAATATAATTATACATTTGAACTTATTGTAGAACATGCAAAGAGATAAATGGTGCACAAGTTCCATCTTGTATTGATTCATGCATCATTTGCTGTGAAGTTTATTCAGAGAAACACAATTACTGCTGTTACACTTCATTTAAAAGTGCTTTCAATAACACAAAGTGCAAAATTTTGGAATTGATGGTCTTTTGAGAAAATAAAACCTAAACTGTGTATTTTTGAGTTTATTGCTAGAACCAAACAACACTTAAAAACTGAATCATAGTAAACATACTTTTTTATAAAAAAAACTATTTTTATTGACAGTAAAGAAAACATTCTCCATTATTCCTCAAGTTACGGTTTTATTGTTAGGAAATGAAAAATCAGTTTCTTTTCCTGGCTTAGTTTTGGTGACCCTGCATAATTATAATACAACATATAGTATGCTGTATGATGGCTGTACACACATATATTTTTTTCAAAATCATGTATTTTCTCTTTTATAAAATTTTTGTACTTGATCATACAGCATTCATAAATAATTAACAAAAAATATGCAAATAACTGAATTGTGACAAAAGGTCCTGGTCTACTTAGACATTTTAAAATATCTTTGATAATTATAACATTCTGATAGGTATTATTTTAAATCTAAAGGTGTCCAAGTGATAAAAATTAGTAATTCTTTTTCTCAGAGAGAGGACTAATTGAAAAATATCACAATTAAAACAAAAACATGTGGCAGGTATTAACTTTTTCCTGTGTACTACCTTAAAAAGGTCAATATTCCAACACTCAAAAGTATCTATATATGCACCATAATTGAAGCAAATCAGGAAATTCCTCTAACATGACTATATACATTTTCTGTATTAAACAGGTAATATTGATATAAATAACAGAGTGTTCTCTCAATCTTTTGTGAATAGATTTTTATTGCATTTGTGATAGAAAAATGAGAAAAAAAATCAATATTTATTTTAGTTTTTAATTACAAAAATACAATGAACTTAGTAAATTGCTATATAGCCAACCTAGTAAATATCATGTATAACAGTTAAACCAACACTTGGCCTCACTTCAGAGGAAAAAATAGAAATTAGTGAAAACTATGATATGGTGATTATGATATAGGAAAAAATCTAGTTCTACCATATATTCTAATTGTTTAAAGAAAGAAGAAAACACATGCCAATTTATATGAGATTTTTTTTAATTTCAGTGTTGACACATAATTAAAAACAAAAATATCCAAGATAAAAATACATGGCAATATCATATGTATCTACATGCTGTCTACATGCAGAAAATACACTTATGGCTCAGCGATTTGCAATCTTTCATTTGTGAATCACAGCATACCAAGAAATTTGCTTAATAAATTCTTTTCATTATTATTTACTGAAAGAAGAGTAAAAGCCACTTTTGCATGTGTTCAGTAAGTCAACTATGATTAACAGTAAATTCTGACTATCTTGTAGCCCAGTAATAGATACTCTGGAAAGGATCACCATTCAGGAATCAATGATGGAGCTGTCCAATACTACCTCTCTTTTACTCATTTCAGAGAAGCAGGACAGAAGCTATTCTGGCATTTGGGTTGTGAAGATAGGGCCTCTCAGGGTAATTGTAAGAAGGTGGGGAGACTCATCCTAAATTACAGGAGGTACTAAAGGTGGACCAACATCTGTGCAGAGTTAACTGGATAGGTACCAAGTTGCAAAAGGTAAAAAGGGGAATCACAGTGTTGATCAAATTAGGTTGGTTAAGTCAGGTGAAGAGTCAGTTATCAACGCTAAAAATGTAAATAAATAAGGATCAAATGGTAGGTAGTCCAGGGATCTGATATAATCTTGAGTAAACCCAGATTGTTTAAGGCTGTTAAGGATGGATATCATTTAATCAAATCAGGGGATATGGTAGAAGCAGACCTAGAAATAAAGGTTCAAATTAAAAATCCTCAAATATATACTGATAAAGGATTTGAGATAAAGATTTGGGAATGGACGGCCCACCAATTCTAACAGTTCTCATGTGAAAAATAGTACTTATGGAATAAAATGAGCCAGGTTTGACCCCAAGTGGCTTGTTGCTGAGTGTAATACAGGGTGGACTGCTAAACATTGTGCGGTGAATGGGCAAAACCTCTGGCACTGCTACAAATTTTCCCAAAATATGCATAAAGTAGGAAGTCAATATTAATATAACTGAATTATTGGTTATGTGGGATTCACGATAATGATTCCGTGAGTAGCCTAGACAAGCAAAGTACACAAGTGAAGAATTCTTTCCTCTTTGGATTTAATACAGAGAAGTTAAAGCCTGTTTCCATGTTTTCTCACATTATAGAAAACAATTGTCATTCAACTTGATTGAAAGAAAATTTGGCATTGCTTTTGGCTAGGCTCTTTATGTTATTTTCCTGGTAGTAATATTATTAGAAGATGCCTCAACTATATTGCCAGTGGAATGTGTGGCAATTCTAGGGTAAGGCCGGACATTTCATTCATGGTTTAAATGCATTTAGTTGGCTATAGTAGGTCTATGTGGCATTTCTTTGTAGAGCACTAGATCCTTCTGAAAAATTTTGTAAATGAATTTTTTTATATAAAAAAAAGTTTTTAAATTGACACAAGTGTGAATGTGAGCAGAGGCAGAAACTTGTTTACTTGAATGTATTTACTTACAAGCAGCATTAATGCTAAAAGATAACAATGAAAAAGGTATTTTTAAATTCTATTATATAACAAAAATTTTTAAAAGGCCTACTTTAAAGATCTATTGACAAAGCTATAGTTAAAAGCACTTTTACCATTCATAGTAGAAAAACCTATGTTGCTAAAACCACAGTTGCTAAAACAAGGACTAGTTGAGGTCAAACTACAGTGTTAAATAAGAATGTTACATAGAAAGGAAGCATAAAATCTTAGTTTTATTGGTTATATAACCCTGTAACTGTAAATGTACAAGTATGTAGATAATTATTCATAAATATTTGTGAGAAGGTTATATTTGTAGAGAAGGTTAATGTGATAAAGAAAAATATTATAGATTGTTTTAAAATTATAATAGTAAAATTTCTAAAACAATCTGTGTATGAACAAAGAGTCTATTTCCAGGTATGATAAAATTATTAATGGATTTTCTTTACAGACATTATCAGCAACCTATTTAAATTTTCCTTTTCATACCTACATGATAAAATTAAACTAAAAAATATAAAATAAAACATCCAGCACCTAAAAAAGAAAAGTCAATTTGGGGAGTGTTATGGGGAAATGGAATAAGTAGTGTATCGTCATCTATTGGTAATACAAGTATTATCTTTGCTACCAAGTAAACCAATTTCTCAGGAAGAGAAATTTTTTTCAAGATTTTAGTGGTTTGCAATGGATGTGGAGAAAGGGCTTTTCTTGATTGCACTCAGGAATCCTGTTGTTTTACGTGTTATTATAGGATAAACTGTCAAATTTGAGCTGGATCTCAAAGAATCCTCTGAAGAGCAAGTTGCGCACCCAAGACTTTCTCAGTTGTGTTGTACTCCAGCAGACACTTATACCTCTTGTTTATTGGCTCTCACCAAATTCCTTGATAAAAATGTGTTTTTTAGTTTTTCCAGTGGCTTATTTTCTCTTAAGTCTCTGTTATAGTGATGCAATTGCTTTATTGAATATAAAATTAAGTTTACAAAATAAAATTTCTTTAGGACTCACATTCATTGGAAAAAATGTATTTGACTCAATGTATATTTTAAATCACAGAGTGCTCAAATCCTAAGCCTTAAAATATCAGTATGACTTTTTCTTTTATGTTTTATAAGGGGGAAAAATCCATAATATTTTTCTAAAAGAAATCCCATACAGAAGTGGGTATTTGCTTTACATTTTTCATCCCAGACTCCAAAGCTTATAATTTTAAGAACTATCTTCTTCCATGTACAGAAATGGACTAAAGATTAAGCAAGGCAGATTTAGACTGTGATTGTGTCTCTGAAGTTATAAGCATCCTACTTCTAAATTCAAATTACAAAATAATGCCACTGGAAGGAGCCTTGGATATTTAAGACCTAGAAAATAGAACTACTTAAGCCAGGGGTCCCCAAACTTTTTACACAGGGGGCCAGTTCACTGTCCTTCAGACCGTTGGAGGTCCAGACTATAAAAAAAACTATGAACAAATCCTATGCACACTGCATATATCTTATTTTAAAGTAAAAACAAAACAAAACAAAAAAAACCCGAGAACAAATACAATATTTAAAATAAAGAACAAGTAAATTTAAATCAACAAACTGACCAGTATTTCAATGGGAACTATGCTCCTCTCACTGACCACCAATGAAAGAGGTGCCCCTTCCGGAAGTGCGGCAGGGGCCGGATAAATGGCCTCAGGGGGCCACATACCGCCCGTGGGCCATAGTTTGGGGACCCCTGACTTAAGCCATGATCAGCCTGCTATTGTTAGTATTAGCAACTGGGTATCAGATTCCTGGTTTCCTGAATGTCATTCTACCTTTATTCTCTTCTTTATATTATAGTTCATTGAAGTGGCTAAGAACATGTATTGCAACTTTAGATCAACATGGTTCAGATTCTTTTCTGTGTTTTATGAGCCACATGGATATATTATATAAACTTTCTGAAATCAATCTATTTGTAAAATAAGGATAATATTAGTGTCTTCTTTGTAAGATTCAGTTTTATTATACATGGGATGTGCTTGGTAAGTACCTGGCACATGCTATGTAATTAATACATGTTGGTGATTATATAATATAGCATGTTACATCATATTATCATAAGAAATATCAGAATATGACTATATTATTATTGACCTCACACCAGCTGAGTATATGCTTGGGACTATATTCCCCTTAATGGTAATGCAATTTGGATACCACACTCACAATCTCATTTTTGTTATAGCTTAGAGTCGGTGATACATATTCAATTGGAAAAGTCAGGGACTCTGATTTAATCTTTCCCCTCAAATCTCAGTGGCATAAAACAATACATTCTTCTCACCTCAATGACAATTTATAATCTACAAGTAAACTCTTATTCACGAGGTCATTCAAGGGTTTCAGATCATTCAATCTGTTGTCTCGAGCATCCCCTAGTTCCCTGTAGACCTCCACTTGAGGATAATAAAGCCTAATGAAGGCAAATTAATAATCATAAAGGATTTAGGTGTCTGGATGATAATTAGAACACAGTATTTTGGCTTCATTTTTATTTCCAGAACACAGTCACATAGTCCCATAAAAATGCAGGGGAGGCTTGGGAATATACTTTAGATATCTACTCAGGAAGCAAAGTGAGTGGGCTGTAGCTAGCGCATTAATATTGTTTCAATCATAGTAAATGCACAGAGTGTAAATACTTGACTGATTAGTGTAAAAGAAAACATCAAAAACAAAGTTGTGGTGAAGTTACCTTTGTTGTTAGCTAAGACTTAGAAGACTCCTCTGCAGGCCAATATTGATAGCATTACTGATAAGCAAGATGTTATAGACCTCAGATCCCTTGTGGCAAGGGGAATGGTTGAATCCATGAGTAGCAGGGAACAGAAAAGACAAGTACATTTTAAAAAATATGTAGTGTCAGTTTAGCATGTGACATCAGCGGTTTCGACTTCCTTATATAGTTGGGAAGTAAAAGTACATATGTAACAATTAGGACATATACAAGTATATCTACTTCTGCATTATTGAAAATCTTGATCTGTAGGCCCATGAAAACTAAGAGGGATAATATCACACTTTAAGCAAATGCTTTTGATGTTAATATAATTCTTTTAAGGATGCATATTTTAAAATAGTAAATAGTAGTTAAGTTTCACATATTTTAGAGAAGTGCATCATGTAAAATGAAAATTAAAAATATCTTTTACATGACAACTCTTTAATTTTACATCACAGATTCAGTCACACTTCCCCAAAATTATTTGTATTTCTAAGCCTAATTTCCCAAAATCTGGAGAAAAGACTGATTGATCCAATTCAATTCTTGGATTAATACAAGATTGTTTACTAGTCTACGGGGTTTGTATTGTTGGATCAAACATAGCTGGCCAACAAAGCAAGTGAAGAGGAACACAGTGGTACCTTGAGATATGAACAGACCAACATATGAATTTTTTTTTTTTTTTAAGATACGAGCTTCGATTTGGTCCTTATTTTTGTTCGAGATCCAAGCGAAATTCCGAGATATAAGTCATGATTTGGGAAGCTGTCGCTGTTCGAGTGTTGGCGCACGGGTCAGTATTGGCAGTTGGATATACGAGTTGACTGAGTTACGAGCTTGGTTACAGAACGAATTAAATTCACATCTCAAGGTACCAGTGTACATGGAAGGGAGAATGAGAGTCACAGTTGTGCTTTTAGTATGGGGCTTTTGCTGAGACACAGGTTCTATATTCTCCTAAGGTTATCTGAGATGTAACAGCTTCATAACAGTTAACATACTTCTGCCTAAACTGTTCAAAATGCATGCATGTCACTTGAAAACAAAAAATGTTCTATTAATATAGTTTGTATTGTATGTTTACTAACCTACAGAATTAATTCTAAGGCCTCATATTCTGTTTAGTACTTGTATTATATGCCTTAATTAGATCCCCTCTTCTATCTCTTCAAGGGGAAGGAAGTGATTCTGTTAATCTGACTGAATGAATTGCTCGATTAGAAAGACTTTAGGCATTTTGCCTAGCTATTTTCCACTGAGACAAATTGATGACTTTCTCCTAAACCAGTGAGAAGAGCATGTCTTATTTTGCTGACTACAATTGGCACCATCTAAAAGAAATATATCTAAATGGAAACAATATGTTCTAACTCTATTTGGAAACCAATATGTTTTATAAAATACTGCTACAAGTATGCTGTAGTTGTAAATCCAGAAGAAGCTGATCTCTAACACTGTGACACACAGACATACCTATATGGAATGAAGTTTTTATAAGCTTTGCCCTTTTATAGCCCAACAAATCTAAATTCTTTTTTTTTTTTGCCTTGCAGAATAAATTGTTTCCCCAGAATATCAGGGTTAGTGCATATGTTCTTATGAGCTCCAACACAAAGTTAGAATTGTCAATGTGAACTAAATGACAAAGATATTTAGTTAGCTCACTTTCCATTTAATATGAAATTATATGAAATCACATATTTTTTTAAAACTACATTTCTGGCCCTGGTGGGCCAGCTCAGTCGCTTAGACAGTCATTCTAAAACAACAAGTTTCAGGGTTCAATCCCCAGTCAAGGCACACACAGGAAGTGACCACTGAATGTACAACTAAGTGGAGCAACAAATGAATTCTTCCTTTGCCCCTCCTCTCTCTCTCCTTTCTGCTCTCTGTCTCTAAAAAATTAGGCCCTGGTCAGCTAATTCAGTTGGTAAAAACATCATCCTGAAGTGCAAGGTTTGCAGGTTTGATTCCTGTGCAGGGCACATACAGGAATGGTTGGATGTTTCTGTCTCTTTGTCTCTTCCTTTCTTCCTCTAAAAAAAAATAAAGAGAGAAAAGAAAAAAAACAACCTACCTATCTAATATGCTATCAATATATCAGTATGCTTTAATTAATGATGTGAGTACTGTTTACATGGGTAAACTAAAGTAAAACCTCTTGATCATGCATTATTAGCCCACTCATATCTTGAATAAGAAAACAACAAGACACACTGTAAAAATTGTATTATACTTTTTTAAAATATAAATGTAGGCTTTCTAACTGAAATTTATGATCTTCAGTAATGTAAGACTTTAAGGAAGAAAATGACTAAGTTAAATAAATACATAGAGTTGCTGGAATGTTTTAAAACCTACTTTACTGTAATTGGGTAAGAGAAAACGGACATGTTTTCTCTTGTTTTTTTTTTATAATAACAATGTATATGTAAACACATCTCTCATAGAAGACCTTTTTAAAAGGTCCAAATTAAAGGGACTACCTCAAAAGCCCAAACTTCAATCTAAATGACTTTAAGTGAAAAATGAGAGACTGTCAAATTTTATACCCAAAAAGAATATTTTTACCTGGAATCAAGAACCTAGGGCACTAACAATATATTAATAAAATATTAGTACTTTAGGAAATTAAAAAACAAATACTCTAGGTGTATAACAGTAGTAACATTCTTTTTTCTTTCCTTGTTCTCTCTAGCACACATAACTTTTTTTAAAATTAAACTTAATGGGGTGACATTGATCACTAAGAGTACATAGGATTCAGGTGAACTACTATATAACATTTGAACTATTGATTGGGTTGTATGCTCATCATCCAAAGTCAGATCATTTTCTGTCACCTTATATTTGTCTTGCTTTACAACCTCTCACTCCCCATCCCATCCTCTAGGTAACCATTTCACTTTTATCTATGTCCATGAATATCAGTTTTATTTATCCCTCTTTACTTGCTTTCCCTCACCTGCTTCTCCTGATAACCACTTCACTTTGATCTACAATATTTCCAAAAGTCTCAGTTTTATATCCCACCTATTTGTGAAATCATATAGTTCTTAGCTTTTTCTGATTTACTTATTTCATTCAGTATAATGTTCTCAAGGTCCATCCATGTTGTTGTAAAATGGCACTATGTCATCATTTCTTATGGCTGAGTTGTATTCCATTGTATATATGTACCACATCTTCTTTATTCAATCTTCTATTGACACTTTGGTTGTTTCCCTATGTTGACAATTGTATATAATGCTGCAATGAACATGAGGGTGCATGTGTCTTTGAATACCAATATATTCAAGTTTTTTGGTAGCTACCAAGTAATGGGATTGCTAGGCCATATAGTAGTTCTATTCTTGTTTTTTGAGGTACCACCATACTGTCTCCCATAATGACTGTACAAGTTTATATTCTCATGAGCATTGAATGAGTTTTTCTTTTTCTTCAGAACCTCTCCAACACTTATTACCTGTCTTGTTGATAACAGCCAATCTAACACGTGTGAAGTGGTATCTCACTATTGTTTTGATTTGCATTTCTCTAATAATTAGGGAAGAGGGGTATCTTTTAATAAAACTGTTGGTCATTTTTATGTCTTCTTGTGAAAAGTGTGTAATCAGGTCTCTCCCCATTTTTTAATTGGATTGTTAGCTTGTTTGTTGCTGAGCTTTGTGAGTTCTTTGTATATTTTTTATATTAATCCTTATCAGAGCTGTTGTTTATGAGTGTCAACTCCCATTTGATTGGCTGTTTGTTTTGTTGTCAGTTTTTGCTGTGCAGAAGTCTTTTAATTAAATATAGTCTCATTCATTTATTTTTGCATTTATTTCCCTTGCTCTAGAATCACATTCATAGAATGCTCTCTGTGACCAATGTCCATAAATTTAATACCTATGTTTTTTTCTATATGATTATTTGTTTCAGATCTTATATTTAAGTCTTTGATCAATTTTGAATTAAATTTTGTCTATGGGGAAAAACTGTAGTCAGGCTTTATTCTTTTGAATGTGGCTTTTTAATTTTTACAGCACCATTTATTAAAGAGGCTTTCTTTTCTTCATTGTGTGTTTCTCACTCCTTATTAAAGTTTATTTGTCCATATATATGTGATTTTATTTCTGGGCTCTTGATTCTGTTCCATTGGTCTACATTTCTATGTTTTTGACAATAATATGCTCTTGTCTTTATTTGTATATGAGTTAGTAGATTTCTTATATATTTTGGTGCTCCTTGATCTGGTGCATATATATTAAGAAATGTTATGTCCTCTAGATATAGTGACCCCTTTATCATTATGTAATGTTCATCTTTGTCTCTTGTTACCTTTGTTGTCTTGAATTCAACATTGTCAGATCTTAGTATGTTTACACCTGCTTTTGGGGTGCTATTATTTACTTGAAGAATCATTTTTTAACCTTTCACTTTCAATCTACTTTTGTCCTTGCAACTTAGATGTATTTCTTGAAGGCAGCAAGCAGTTGGGTTTTGCCTTTTCATCCAATCCTGTACTTTGTGTTTCTTTATTGGTTAGTTTATTCTATTTACATTTAGGATAATTATTGATGATCGAGGATTTTCTATAGCCATTTTTGTTTCATTTTTTGGTATCTCTGTGTCTCCTTTGGTTCTGCTTTTGCGTTTCTGTTTGTTGTTTTTGTTTGGTGGTACTTCCTACTTATTTTCCCTGTTTCTTCCTTTTTTAGCTATGTGGTTTTTGTAGGTGATTACCATTGGGTTATTAAAAGAAAATTTTCATATCCACAAGATTTTTTTGTCTTACGAATGTTTTTACACTCTATACTCCTTATTTTACTGCAGATCTTTATGTTATTGTAGTCACAAATTATTTTTGTTTTTATTGTAACCTTGATGGAGCTTTTACTTGTAGTTTTGTTTTCCTTTGTTCTTTGTATCCAGTAGAATAACCACCTTGAGTATTTCCTGAAGGGGTAATTTTCTGTTGATAAATTTCCTCAGCTTGTATATGGCTGCATCAATTCTTCCTTGCAACACTTTAGTTGTTCATTGATTGCTTTTCATATGTGCCCTGATGGGGGGCTCCAGCAGAGTGAGTGGACCCTTGATCAAGACAGTGACCTTGGGACTCATGTTTATACACTCAAACCAGCAACCCCACACTCAAGCTGGTGACCTTGAAGTTTCAAAACTGGGTTCTCAGAGTCCCAGGCCAACACTTTATCCACTTTACCTGGTTAAGTGCCTACCCAGTGTTGTCTCACATCTCACTGAGTATTTTTAAAACTTCAATTTTAAACTATAGCATTTAATTCCCAGGTTTCCATATGATTGATATTGTTTTCTGAAGATTTTTCATGTTCTCTCTGAACTATGTCTCTTTCTATGTAACCATGGTATTTGATTTCTTCTTCCTTAATTACATTTGAGAAAGGTATTGTTAAGAAATCAAACAAAAAAACAACTAAAAATGTAAGATAAAAATAAAAAATACAATGGAAAATAGAAAAAATTAAACTAATGAAAAGCAAAAAGAGAAAACCATAAACAAGAAAGTGAAAAAAACAAAACTTTAATCAAAAACAAATAAAACACCTACAAAAAAATAAAATAAATTATAAAAAATGAAATAATAAAAATGACTTTAGTTTTGAGAGGTTTTCCTGTTTTCTTCCAGTAGTTCACATTGTATTACAAGTTTTATCTTTGTTGAAATTCCTTGGTTGACCATTACTCTTTCAATGATATAGACAGGGCTGCTGTCATGATGATGTGTGGTGTGTTTTGGGAGGACTTTATGGCTTTAGCAGTGGACATATCTGGCCTCCACACACTATTCCCCATGTCTCAACAGACCAGAGTAAAAACACAGAGCAACTCTGTTCTTCAAGGCAGAGAGGGGCTCAACAGAGCTAACTGTGTAGTAAGTCTCTGCCATTCTTCATACTCGCAAGGTTAAAGTGCTGGGATAAGAGAGGCTGGTAGTTTGTACTTTTTATTTTTTCTGTCTCTGTGCTGAGTGTGTGCTGCTGGAAGACCTTGGGAATACTGGCCATAACCCCTTGTTCTGCCAGCACTTTGGTTTAAGATCATTTCCACTGCCACTCAATCTCACTACTCCTCATGGCAGAAGACAGAGTCACTCTGGGTTTTTCCCTTCTCTGGAGCCTCAGAGGACAAAAACCCAGCAGTCTGGGTTTCTTTTTTCTCTGTAACTGACCATGAGTGTGCCTTTTCTTCTGCCCCACCCCCCCTTCTCAACCCTTTCCAACTTAGTCAATTCCACATACAGAGCTCTTCAAGCACGCCTGTGAGCCCAGCTGGGGTTCTTTTACTGAGTTATATTTATTCAATTTGTTGAAATTTCAAGGGGAGAGTTCAAAGGTAGCTCTCACACCACCATTACGCTGTTGTCATCTCTTAACTCTTTAAAAAAATGTTAATAAGCATTCTGGCCTCAATGGCTATACATAGTCTACATCCTCTTTTTCTTTTTAGGGTTTTTTTCTTTCTTGTTTTTAAGAAAAACTTGTGTTTTTAATGACTTTATTTTTGTTTGAGTGCCAGACATTGTTTATAAAAATGATTATAAAAGCTTTCAAGAAAGGAAGTATATACATGGAATATACCTCAACATAATAAAGGTCACATATGACAAACATATAGCTAAAATTATACTCAGTGATGAAAGTCTGAAAGATTTTTCTATAAAATCAGAGATAAGATAAGGATGCCCACTCACACCTCTTTTATTCAGTGTATTATTGGAAGTCCTAGCAAAAGCAATTAGATGAAAATAACAAATAGACAAACAAAAAACCCTACACAGCCAAGTCAGAAACATAAAACATTCATTATTTACAGTTAGCATGATATTATATCTAGAAACCCTAAAGACCCCACAAAAACATATTAAAACTAATAAATGCCTTCAGTAAAGTTGCAGGGTAGTAATTTAATATACAGAAATCTTTGTATTTCTGTACACTAATAACAAACTACCTGAAAGAGAAATTTAAAATAATCCCACTTACAATTGCATCAAAAAGATTAAAATATGTAGGAATATATTTAACTCAGGAGGTGAAAGACCTATACACTAGAAACTATAAGACATTGGTAAAAGAAATTGAGGAAGAAACAAATAAATGAAAAAAATATTCTGTGCTCATTGATTGGAAGAACTAATCTTGTTAAAATTTCCATGCTATACAAACAATCTACAGATCCAATACAATACTTATCAAAGTTCCTGTGGAATTTTTTATAGAAACTAGAACAATTTCAAATTTGTATGGGACCACAAAAGACCCCAAATAGATAAAGCAATCATTGACTTTTAATGTTCCAATAATTTTACTTCTTTCTACATTTAGTATCATGTCATCAGTTCTCTAAAAAATTACTTGTATGGGGATCCTGATAATACTAGCTATTATTGCCTTACTCAGATACTTACTCATCTCTACCTTTAGTTACGTCCACTTGGTTGTACAGTGTGTTGAATTATTCTAAAAAGGCACAAACAGAGAATTAAATAACAGGGAATTGAATTTAAGTAACTGGAATTATCTAATAAAATTTAAATATGGGAAAAAATCAAAGTTGGCATTTATATGAATATAACACTAATGGAAGAAAATAATTGGAGTGATAGAAGCAAATAATTAGCAAAAGCTACAAAGAATTCTGAATTTTCTGGACTATTTTCTATTTTGCACTCAATATCTTTCATCTGTATAATTTATGAAGCTACACTTTGGCCAAATTGCTCATGGAAAGAAATTATTTATCAGTAAAAAGATAAATTTGTAAAATTTATAATTGCAGCAAAGTTTCTTTTGATCAAAGTAGCTCTTTAATCTGCTTAGATAGATGAATTTGATCTTGTTCTGAGAGTAAATCAAAGTCATACTCTAAAATAAAAGCATTAACTTAAATCGATATTACTATAATCAGCAGGAAAGTTTGATTTTAGAGAACCCTACAAGTTCTGCTGGCATTCTGTTAATGAAGTAAAACCTAGCTGGCATCTTTTTTATCCAGCTGTGACTAATTATCACTTTTAATTATATTAAAATATTGAAATCAGTTTCATTTGTAAGGATACTAACTGTCTAACTTGCATATTAAAATCCCAATAATAACACCCACAGTTGCCTAACAATAATGATACTTATTCTCACAATGAAGAAACAAAAGAGCTAATGATACACACAATGGAATGATTCATGTGTTCTCTTGTTCCTCCTATATGGTTTCAGGATCAAGAAATATTCTAGGACAACAAATTTAAACACACACACACACACACACACACACACACACACACCCTTGGTGCAAGATCTTGACATTAAATTTTAATGCTGACCCCCTTTTAAAAGATTCTGATCCCTTTAAAAAGCAATACTTGTTTTTAGCCTGACCAGGCAGTGGCACAGTGGATAAAACATTGGCCTGGGACACAGAGGACTCAGGTGTGAAACCCTGAGATCAACTGCTTGAGTGAAGGCTTCTCCAGCTTGAGCAGGAGCTCACCAGCTTAAGCATGGGGCTGCTGGCTTGAACCTGGGATCATAGTCATGACCCCATGGTCTCTGGCTTGAGCAAAGGTGTCACTTGCTCTGCTGTAGCCCCCCAGTCAAGACACGTATGAGAAAGCAATTAATGAACAACTAAGGTGCTGCAAGAAAGAATTGATGCTTCTCATCTCTCTCTCTCCCTGTCTGTCCCTTTCTGTCCCTCTCTTTTTCTCTCTCACAAAAGAAACAAACAAAAAAAGCAGTACTTTTTGTATTGATTTTCTACTGTTAATCATGAAGAAAATTACATAGGTGATGTGCATACATATGTGTGTGTGTGTTTGGGTAAGCTTCAGGGATGGAGGTTTTATGGAGGAGAAGATGATATGTACATTTTATTTAGAAATTTAGATGTAATTTTATCATTTTATTACAATTCTGATAATGTTAACATAAAAAAAGGTATGGTTAAAAGCACACTCTCTAACTGAACTAGAATTGACTGTAGCATAAAAACTATTTTATCTGGTTCTAAATAAAATATGATTCTAAATTGAATAAACACAGAAATAGGTTGGTCTTTGAAGATAGTTTGGTTTATTTTCACCATATTGATTCTTTGGGTGTTATTTCTAAAAATGACAAATTCAGTATTCATAGTTGAATCTGATGGCATTTCAAAATTTGCTTTAATAATATGTCTCCATTGGGTAAATTAATAAACAATAAATTAATTGAAAATAAAAAAATTTAAATAATATAACTAATAGATAGTACTTGGTGAATATTAAGATTAATTTTTCTACCTATTAAAATGAACAGAGAAGAGGTATATTAGCTTTAAATCTTAAAATAACATTATAAATGAAATAATACATTTCAGTAAGTAGTTGTGATAACTTACTTTCCATCTTTTCAATTTCCCAAGACTGTATCCAAACCAACTAAGACATTAAATCCAATGTGTGTTGATGTTCATGCTCAGTGTTACAAAGAGTTGATGGTAAATATGAAGTGAGAAGGCATTGAAATAATGAAAGTTATAGCACATGCACTATGACAAAAAAAACTGAAATCAGAAATATGTTCCCTGTCTTTTTTTCCCCCTTTCCCTGTTAAAATTCTATGGCTTTAGGATGGATGAAGAAAGGGGGAAAAATGAGCATAAAACAATGAGTTTTCTACATTGAAAATAACTTTTATACTTAACAACATAAAAAAATGTTTATTTTAAGAAAGTCTGTTCTTATAAGGAAGAAAGTAAAAATGACATAAATTCACTTGGAGATAACTAATTTTGATAGTCATCCTTCCATCTTAATGTGCATACATTTTATAATTTTATACATTATAATTTTACATAAGTGGGGTATATCATCTTAAACATTTAAAAGCAATTTTTCATTTTAAAATACAACTGCTTTATTCTCTTATCCTTACTTCTCTTCCACCTTATTTTCTTCTCATGTTCTTACTCTTACTCTTGTACCTTTAACAATATTGTAGTTATTGCTCATAACTTCAGCCTTAATCACTCTTGACTCACATGCATACACAAATACATACATATAGTTGTTTCTTAAGATTTGGAGCTATATTTTTTTTATAAAAGTCATATTTATTTGCTTTTAGCTTTCATGTTTTGAAAATCCCATGCTGATTAGCTCAGTTGGTTAGAGAATCAGCCCAATATACTAAGGTTGCGGGTTTGACTCGCTGTCAGGGCATATAACAAGGATCAGCTAACGAATGAATAAATAAGTGGAACAATAAATTGATATTTCTCTCTCTCTCTCAAATCAATAAATAAAAGATAAAAACACTCTTAGAAAAGCATTATATTTTAACATATATTGGTATATATTGAAGCTATTATCTCAAGTCTCTGTATGTCTTTGATATCCAGTCCATTTGCCACTCAGTGCTGAATTTTACATAACTTTCTCACATATATATTCAGGTTCATTAATTTGTGTCTTGCCGTTTTATGTTTTCAGTGTGCATTAAAAAGGAACCTTCATTTTTCATTTATAAAAGTGTTCTTTTTCAAACCTCAATGTTTTTCCATAATGTCCTTCCCTTTCAAAACTTTTAAAATTCTCTCTTTAATTTTTTAAAGATATTTATTTTATAGTTTTATTTATGTTGCTTATTTTATTAACTTTGTGTCTGTGCAAATTCTTCTATTTATTACATTTTCTTTCACTTATGGTGGTTTATTTCTCTGTTTGTTCAATTATTTTTAATTATGTTTATTTTACACCTAAATTATTTTCTCATCTCTTGGGATTCTCACAGTGATATTATTAAAGTTTTTCCCTATATAAATTTTAAATTTGCTTGTTATAGGTGTTCTATGTGAATCACTTCTTTGTAACAGAAAGAAATCAGTGTCAGTATTTTAAACATATTATGTTAGTCTAGGATTTTTCTGTACCACCTATGTAGAGTAAATTTGGACTTCACATCAGTGAGAGATGAAGTTTCAGTTTTTCTCAGGATATTTTATTGTACTCAGACCTGAATAAAAGTAAGTCTTCATCTTTATATACCTCTAGAATACTGAAGTAAGCTCAATTCAAGTAAGCAGTCCATTTGGCAGAGGATGCTGTGAAAATCAGTAGGGGTGTGACCAAGTGAGGCCGGGAAAAGAAGAAAGTCAATAAAGGCTATATTATAAACCAAGTTACCACTGTGGGCAGCTGGAACTCAGTCCTGCTAGGGAATTCTTGACGGAAGTGTAAAATACCTAGCAATGTGAATGAGGAGCAGGTATATTGATCTACATTTTTCCCATCTATTATTGCTTGAGGTATTTTCTGTGAACCTTTCAACCCTTCCAGCAATTTTAGCTGATTAGTGCTTTAACAAGGGCAAGGGAAAATAGTCCTTAGACTCGTGATAGCGAACCTTTTTATAAAAACCGCCCACTTCTGCAGTGCTGGTCAACCTGGTCCCTCCTGCCCACTAGTGGCCATTCCAGCTTTCATGGTGAGCTGTAGTGGAGCAACCAAACGGTGCAGCAATTGGCCCACCATGAAAGCTGGAACGCCCACTAGTGAACGGGAGGAACCAGGTTTACCAGCACTGCAAAAGTGGGCGGCTTTTACAAAAAGGTTCGCCATCACGGCGGTAGACAAGTCATCACATGTGCTGGTTTTATATACATAGTCTCATGCGTACAGACCAGAGCCAAAAAATATGGATGTTCTATCAGTAACACCCAACAAGCATCCTTATCATCTTTTTGGGTCAGTGGTAGATTAATTTTTGTCTTTTCATTAAACTTGTAGTTATTAAAGGACCTTGTCTCCTAAATTTGTGTGTTGTTAAAACCTAACGTGACGGTTAAACTCAAAGAAATACAACTAACATCCAGGGCTGCTATGATTCAGCTCAACTGCTTACTGCATCAAATTTCAGCTTTTCCTTTGCATCTGGCACCAGTAGATTTTTTCATTCTTGTACATTCAGTCATAGATTAAATATATATATGGTGAAGTAATTATACTTTATCTAGTATCTCTAGGTGTTTATACTAAAAGTGTTTGGTGCCAGCCTGGCTTATCATTTTGTTGGGACTAAAATTCTCTTGCTCCTTTGAATAGCTTCTTAATATTTTGAAGTAGAAATGTTATTTAATTATTTGCCACATAGTAATGAGCATTTACACTTTTTCCAGTTACGCCTTTTACCCCTATAAACGTAGCCGCAAATAACGTCTTTTCATGTAACTTTTTTTCATTGAAGATAACATCCTTGAATGGTATTTCTTTGTTAATACCATTTGCATTTAAAAATTTTGATCAAATATTACTTAACTGTATTAAAAAGGCTTTAATTATTTATATTTTCCATAGTGATAAATGCTAAAGAAATTATTCATCATATGAATATCAGTAAATGTGTGTACATACCCATGAATATGTGTGTATATAGTGATATATGTATAGACACATGCACATATGCACATATGTATATATACAGTTATCTATATATGTCTTATCTATCTAAATATTTATATAAATAAACATTTACATTCCTCAGTTCCTTAATGAAGGAGGTAATTTATTTCATACTTCGTTTGTACAGAAAAAAATTATAAAATTATAAAAGAAATAGAACATGAATAGAATAATAAATTTGAAAATGTTGTGTCTGGCAAACACAACAGTTGATATTAAAAGCACTGTCCTTACATTCAAAGAAGAGATGATAGATTCTCCCAAATAAAACTACCTCCATGCATGGGGTCATTCGGGTGCTTGGTATGAATTCTTAAGGAGCCATATCTGCAGTTGAAGCAGTCTGGAGACATCAGTCTGGTAATCAGGACATGCTCATGAAATCACGTGACAGTACTGCTACCTTGAAATTTGAAAAATGCTGCCTTTTTAAATGTGTAGTGTCAAAGTTATCTTGGGGACGCTTGAGTTCACAAGTTTCAGGCACTGTTGACTGGACAGGCTTCTCTAAAACCAGCCTGGTTTATCTCTGTTAAAATGAGCTGCTTTTTCTGACACACACCATTTGACAAAAATCTCCCAAGCTATATGTCTCCATGACTGCTGCATTTTCAATATTTCCATATAAACTGAGAATAAGTTACTTTAGACAAAAATGACCAACTCTGATGTTTGTATGATTATATTACATTAAAATATGATTACTTCTTATTTGTTTTTAAATAATAGAAATGAGAACATATTATGATTTAATATAATATACTATGTAAACTATATATTATTAATCAAATATTGTCAATTCAGAACTTTATTATAACTGAGAATACATTGAATTTTTTGTCTTGATATTATTTGTGGAGAAGTATTGGTTGCATATATGACCAATATGAAAATTGTAGAAAAAATATTTTAGAGAACAGAATGGCAGCTGCCAAGGGGTAGAGTGGGTGGGGTGCAGGGCTGGGTGAAAAAGGCTAAGGGATTAAGCAGAAAAAAAAACCCTCATAGACACAAACAACAGTGTTGTGTTTGCCAGAGAGAAAGTGGGTTAGAAGGAGGTAAATGAAGGAAAGGAGGGGATAAATGGTGATGGAAGAAAACTTGACAAGGTGAACATACAATATAATATAGAGATGATGTATTATAGAATTATATACCTGAAGTCTTTATAGTTTTATTAACAATGTCACCCTAATCAATTCAATAAAAAAGAAAAGTTTTATAAAGCTTGCAAAAGAAATAATTTTCATGTACTCCAAAATATTGTGTACAAATTACTGATGTACTAATAAAAATTTTTACTATTATATATTTTAAACAGATATATTTTTTCTAATTTATGTAGATACTTTAAAATTGAAGAGGAAAAAATGGAAATATTTGCTATGTGAAGTGAATTATCATTAAGGAATTCTAATAAATTTGAGTATCAAAGTGTGAGAAGTAAATTTTGGATTGCATAAAAATGATTTACTTATACCTAAACAAAGTACTTATAGAACCAAAATGTTCACCAGTAAAGTTTAATTTATGATTTTTTTTATGTTGTAGGGAGGGCAAGAATGCCACTTATTTTTAAAAATTGATAGGAGTTACCCTTGGCAGTTTTTTCCAACCCTCTGTCAAAGTCTAAGTAAAAATTCAACCTTTTATATAGAAATTTCCTGAAATTTTCAGAAATCAGCACAGAAGCAAACAAGCTCTTTATCTCTAGCATTATAAAAATTATTTTATTAGAATTCTCAGAGCATGTTTCATGTATTAAACTAGATTATAATTTTGTATATAAAATATTTAGTAGAAGAAACTAACCTTTAATGATTTAGATACAGTGTTTTAGTAAGGTGTTTATACATACTACCAAATAATGTATGTTCACTGAAGTTATACCAGTGGTGATAATCAGGGTTGGGCATCATTGATAGAATCGTGCTTTTTCACTTTTTCTATATCAAAGAATCTTCAGAGCAAGTGCATCAATGCTTATACTTTCTCATGCTTTTCAAAGTGATCTCTGGCTCTCGAATCATCATTTTTGTAATAGTAATATTAATATTTATTATTTGCTATATACTAAGAACTGTGTTAAACGTTTTGCATATCTTCTTATCTTCAAAGCAATTCTACTGGGTAAAAGCTATTTATTATTATGATCCTCTCCCAAGTTTTCAATTAAAGAAATTGGGGGTTAAAGAGATTAAATAATTTGTTTAGGGCTAGACATCCTCTATGTATTGAAACTAGAATTTGAATCTAGGTATTTCTGCATCCAGAGTCCAGATTTACAAGCACCGATTAATGATACAACTTCACTGCTTCTTTATCTTCTTAAAAATCCTTGTTCAAGCCCTGGCCGGTTGGCTCAGTGGTAGAGTGTCAGCCTGGCGTGCAGGAGCCCCGGGTTTGATTCCTGGCCAAGGCACACAGGAGAAGCGCCCATCTGCTTCTCCATCCCTCCCCCTCTCCTTCCTCTCTGTCTCTCTCTTCCCCTCCTGCAGCCAAGGCTCCATTGGAGCAAAGTTGGCCCGGGCGCTAAGGATGGCTCCATGGCCTCTGCCTCAGGCGCTAGAATGGCTCTGGTTGCAACAGAGCAACGCCCCGGATGGGCAGAGTATCGCCTCCTGGTGAGCATGCCAGGTGGATCCCGGTTGGGCGCATGCAGGAGTCTGTATGACTGCCTCACCGTTTCCAACTTCAGAAAAATACAAAAAAAAAAAAAAAAAATTCTTGTTTAGCTCCAGGATCAAGGGGAAGTAAAAACAAATTTTGAGTTAGACATTAATATACATTAAGAAGGAAGAGCTAAATAATCGGACCTATCTTTAAATATAACAGCCAAAACTATATTATACATTAATCAATCATATATTATTTACTCTCACTGTGTAAGTGGTATTGGTATACACAGTATGTCAGATGAAATTAAAAGCCATGGAGAAATATAAAAAAAGAAAGATGATACAAAGGGCTGGGAGTAGAGAAGATGTGATACAATATTCAATAGGAGAGTAGCTAAAATACCTCATTTGTAAGCTAAAACCCCCAAAAGATAGATATGTTCAAATCTGTTTTCTTAGCCATACTGATAGTCTAACCATTATTTGCTAAATATTTAATATGTGCCTGTTGCTATATTAAGCTCTTAAGATATTATAATCAACAAACACCAGTTGATTCCCTACCTTCATAGAAGTGACCAAAAACTATAAAACAGTTTTCAATAAATGTAAAATGGACATGAGAATTTATGACAGAGACCTTGATTAAGTTCTTTGTCAATGAGGGACTGAAAAAATGGGAGAGAGAGGGTGCTATGATTTGGGGAAAGTTCCTCTGAGCAAGTGGTGACTGAGATGAGATCCAAAGGTCAATAAAACAGAACTAAGTAGAAAGGGCTGCAGGAGATATGTATAGCACACAGAGGTAAAAAAAAAAAAAAAAGCCAAAATTAAAATGTCAGTGCAGAACACAATATGCAAAGAGGCTAATGCTTGCGCAGTACCACTGGTTGATGGATGCCCAATGAGTCTGGACCACAGAGCCTGAGACTGTGTGGGTGTCATAAGACACAAGAGGGATACTAACTTATCAGCACTCAATTGCATTGTGCATTTCTATTTTCAAATCCATTTTCTCACTGTATTCTCATATTGCCCATGTGAGGCAGATAGAAATAAATATTCTAATGAACCTATTTACTAGTTAGAAATTTAAATGAGAGCCTCAAACCTACAACCAATAAGAGAGGATAGAATTCCAGGCCTGGGCATTTCATCTGACCTCAAGTTAAAGATAGAGTTTGATTTTATTTTGTAGTGTTTTTTTTTTCCACTTGATCATGGACCATAATAGTTGATTATGCAGCTAAAATACACAGAAGATATGTAAGTAGTTTAGTTTTTAGTTGAACAGATTTTTTTAATCCTTGTAGTTTTGGCTAGTACTTCTAACTTAATGAAATGTTTCTTTTGTCTTTTTCTTTTGTTTTTAATATGAGAGGAGAGGAAATAGTGAGACAGACTCCCACATGCACCCTGACCAGGATACACCTGGCAACCCCCTGACACTCTCTCCAATCAAGAGAGTTATCCTCAGCACCTGGGGCTGATGCTCAAACCAATCAAGCCACTGACTTCGGGAGGTAAAGAAGGAGAGACAGGGGAGAAGGAAGGGGATTTAACCTAGGATGTCTGCACACTGGGCCAATGCTCGAGCCACTGAGCCAACTGGGCCAGGTCTATGATATCTCTCTTAAGAGGAGAAATTATAGCACATTTATACTCCTGTATGAAGAATGAAGTTTTTCAGAATATCAGTTTTTAGTTTATTTTAACTTCACTGAATTTTACATTTTGAATTATTTTAATTCTCATAAGATTCAAGAACCATGATTATTTGTGGTGTGTAAATATAAATCTGTCCTTATATATTGATTCAGGTACATGTGTTATGGGGAATACTCCCAAACTGCTCTATTTATTGAATTATGAAATATCTTGAAGAAGTAAACATATAGAGAAATTTTATAAAAGGATTTAACATGACCAACATGAGTTCACTTAGTGATTTTTTTGCAATTAAAAAATTCCAAACCTGAGTCTTAAAAATTATTCCCTGGAAAAATTAATTTTAAAGGAAACCTCATTCACTGCTAGTGGGAATAAAAAATGGTACAGCCATTATTGAAGAAAGTATGGTAGAACCCAAAATACTAAGAATAGAAGTACCATATGAGCCAGCAATCCCTCTACTGAATATCTACACAAAACACTCGAAAACATTGGTCCTCAAAGACACATGCACTCCCATATTCACTGCAGCATTATTCACAGTGTCCAAGACATGGAAACAACCAAAGTGTCCTTTGATAGAGAATTGGATAAGAAGATGTGGTACATATATACAACGAAATACGACTCAGCCATAAGAAATGATGACACATTGCCATTGATGACAACATGGGTGGAACTTGATAACAATATACTAAATGAAATAAGTAAATCAGAAAAAGCTAAGAACTATATGATTTCACACATAGGTGGAATATAAAAATGAGACTCATGGGCCTGACCTGTGGTGGCGCAGTGGATAAAGCGTCGACCTGGAAATGCTGAGGTCGCCGGTTCAAAACCCTGGGCTTGCCTGGTCAAGGCACATATGGGAGTTGATGCTTCCAGCTCCTCCCCCCTTCTCTCTCTCTATCTCTCTCTCCTCTCTCTCCCTCTCTGTCTCTCTCTCCTCTCTAAAAATGAATAAATAAAAATAAAAAAAATTAAAAAGTAAAAAAAAAAAAAAAAAGAATTTCTAAAAAAAAAAAAAAAAATGAGACTCATGGACATAGATAAAAGTGAAGTGGTTACCAGGGGGAGGGTGGAAGGGGAGTAATGGGAGACAAATATATGGTGACAGAAAATGATTTGATTTTGGGTGATGGGTGCACAACATAATCAAGAGTTCAAATGTTGTAGAAATGTTTACCTGAAATCTATGTACACTTCTTGATCAATGTCACCCCATTAAATCAAATTAAATTTTCTAAATAAAATTATAAAAATTAAAAAATGAATGCCAGAATAAAATAAAAACACTGCAATCGTGAGATATGTACAGCTTTGCTGTTTTTAAAAAATTAAAAGATTAACTCTCTAAATTCTTACAGTGGATTTGCTTCTACAACTAGTTTATATACTAACCTGTTTTAAAGATTGCATGAAAAAAATAAAATGTATATGTTCACGTCTCTGTGTTAATGTCTTTTTTTAGTATTTGCTTTTTTAAACATTATCTCTAAACTTTACTTTTGAATAACATTATATAGAAATAGATTTCATATATTTATACAATATTTATATATAAAATATTTTAAATAAAATATTAGATAACATTTTATATATAAATTATATATATATAATCATTCTATCATCTTGGTTAGTTACTTGGTTCTTTTTTAAAAATTTTATTGCGGTGACATTGGTTAAGAAGATCATATAGGTTTCAAATGTTCCTTCCTGTGATACATGATCTGTGTATTGCATTGTGCACCCACCACCCACAGTCAGATCATCTTCAACCACCATGTATTTGTCTTCCTTTACTACTCATCCAATCTTTTCCTTCTGGTAACTACTATGAGTTTTAGTTTTATATCCCACATACAAGTGAAATCATATGGTTTCTAGCTCTTACTGACTGACTTATTTCACTTAGCATATTATTCTTAAGATCCATTCATGCCCTGGCCGGTTGGCTCAGCGGTAGAGCGTTGGCCTAGCGTGCGGAGGACCTGGGTTCGATTCCCGGCCAGGGCACATAGGAGAAGCGCCCATTTGCTTCTCCACCCCTGCGCCGCGCCTTCCTCTCTGTCTCTCTCTTCCCCTCCCGCAGCCAAGGCTCCATTGGAGCAAAGATGGCCCGGGCGCTGGGGATGGCTCTGTGGCCTCTGCCTCAGGCGCTGGAGTGGCTCTGGTTGCAACATGGCGACGCCCAGGATGGGCAGAGCATCGCCCCCCTGGTGGGCAGAGCGTCGCTCCATGGTGGGCGTACCGGGTGGATCCCGATCGGGCGCATGCGGGAGTCTGTCTGACTGTCTCTCCGTTTCCAGCTTCAGAAAAATGCAAAAAAAAAAAAAAAAAAAAAAAAAAAAAAAGATCCATTCATGTTGTCGCAAATGGCAGTGTCTCCTCTTTCCTTATGACTGAGTAGTATCATATAATATATATGCACCATATCTTTTTGCAGTTCTTGATGTTGTGATATACACTCATTTTCTTCCCTCAACCCTAGTTAGTCCTATCATTGTTCCATATGATTTGCCCTTGCATATAATCTAAACAGCTTGCATTTATGCAGAATCCAATAACATAGCTCCTTATATTTATTACATTATTCCCAAATAAGACAAGGACACTTTTGATCCTTTATGTTATGTGCCACTTGCATATGAGATATGTTTATATTATGTCAGTGAGATTTTCATGTACCTGCTAGAAATAATGTGGAAGCTCAATTTCAAAATGATGAACTTTCTTATTACCTAATTTGTGTATCTATCTACTTTACTGTTAGAATGTTTCAGTAGCACACATTGTAATGAGCAATACAGGGACCATTTTAAGGGCTTGCATACAATATTTTTTTCATACAATATGAACATTCAGAATAGCACTTTAAAAATTCTAATAAAGATGCTATGTTTTTCAGTAAGACTACTCTGAACATAATGCATATCAAGAAAATTAACACATTTAGAGTCACAATATATGTTTTGTTGAGTTACAGAAAAATCCAGATGAAGATATATAATATCCTGTCCAGGCGGTGGTGCAGTGGATAAAGCATCAGACTGGGATGTGGAGGACCCAAGTTCGGGACCCTGAGGTCACCAGCTTAACCACGGGCTCATCTGGTTTGAGCAAAGCTCACCAGCTTGAGCCCAAGATTGCTGGCTCAAGCAAGGGGTCACTCAGTCTGCTGTAGCCCCCGGTTAAGGCACATATGAGAAATCAATCAATAAACAACTAAGGAACTGCAACAAAGAATTGATGTTTCTCATCATCTCTCTCCCTTCCTGTCTGTCTGTCCCTCTCTCTGACTCTCTCTGCCATAAAAAAAAGATATATATAATCTTATATTCAGACACTCAGAGAGATTTATTTTTGAGGCACAAGTAAGTCAAAATAAATTCTATTTTTCCATTTGTAATGATACTGATGTCAATATTTATTGACTACCTGATATATATCAGATATGGTGCACATAATGAAGACAGAGTAGTGATGACAGGAAGGGTTTTTGCTTTATAAATGGAATTTACAGTATAAAATATAGAATTCTCATTGATGAATGTATGATACTTTTTTTTTTGTTGTTATCATTAAGCTTAGTCAGTTAAAAGAGAAGCATTCAGTAGTGTGTTCACAAGTTCTCAATTTGGGTACAGTGAGGCAAGGTCAAGGTATCAGTGGGAACATCTCAACCTGGGATGGAAGATGCACTTTCATTCACTTATCTGGCAAGTTGGTACTGACTGTTGAATGGAAGCAGAGCTCAAGCTATCAGCTGGGGACCTTGATTCAACTCCATGTGGACCTTTCCACATTGCTTCTGAGGCACTATCTTCACATTGCTCCACAGTAAGGCACTATCTTCCCTGGGGAAAAGGAGAAGCTGCTAGATGTCTTTAGTGTTTGTGCTCAGAAGACCCAGAAAGTCTCTTTTTCTGCTTTCTATTGATGAAAGTACTCCCAGTTTCCACATCTTTATAGGAGTATAAACTACAAGGTGGGGGTAGGTTGAGTTTAGCTTTGGAAACTAATTATACCATTACCTCAGTCAGAAAAGAAAAATTCATGAATAAATGACATTTAAATATAAGGTCTACCGGAAAGTTCTGTCTGTTTCTATCACAAGTTTCAATACGTAAGCACATGTTTATTTGGCGCATGTGTGCCTCTCTATTTTTATCATTTAATGTATACATACTGATGTAGCAAATTAACTAAAACAAAGTTGATTCACGTTAGTCTTATGTGTGAAGTGATAGTGTACCCATGGCTACTGATAAAGTTCATTTACGCCACTGTAATTTTTACGAATTTCAACAAGGAAGAAATGCTACAGAAGCATGTCTGTCGCATCCACCATATTCCCCGGACTTAGCACCCTCTGACTATCACTTGTTTTTGTCCTTACAAAATTTTTTGAAGGGCAAAAAATTCAAAAATGAAAAAGATATCAAACAAACACTGGTTCAATTTTTTGCATGAAAAGATAAAACATTTTTCAAAAATGGGATATACAAATTGCCCTCACACTGGCAAGAAATCATTAGTAATAATGGCAATTATATTATTTAATAAAGTTTATTGACAGTAAGAAAAATTTGTATTTTGTTTTATTCCAAAAATGGACAGAACTTTCCGGTAGACCTTATATAAATAGTAAATATACTGCTCACAAAGGGATATTGTATCTCTTCATATTCATATTTGAAATATCCCCTAATTTTTGTGAGCAGTAGAGTTAAACAGATTATGTATATTGGCTGCTGGAGAGTGGACTTCAATACAGCGTATTATAAGCCCTAAAAAACATCTTTATATTTGGGACATTAAAAGACGTCAAAAAGAGCTAGTATATTGAGCTGGTACTGGATGTATAGGCCACTGCAAGAACTAATAGGCCAGAGAAAGATGTGTATTCCATTTTCTAGGAACAATCATAAGCCATGAAAGATGTGAATCGAAAAGAATATAATAACTATATGAGTTTTTTTTTTTAGAAAAAAATTGGAGCCAGATAAGAATATATGTGTAGAGATGTATTGGGAAGATATCACAGTTGGCTAAAAAGGAGCTGGTGGCAGATAATGAGAATGAAAAGTCTGTAGATTACATGATAATTTAAGTATTAGAATTGACAAAATACAATGATGATTTTAATATGCATATATGTATGAGTAAGAGAAATTAAAGATAATTTTTGGGTTTCTGGTTGAAGAAGATGCATGGTGGTACTATTTACTGGAAAAAAAGGATAATTTGAATAGCGAGTGTTCTTGTGGAAGATAAAAATATCATGTTTTGACAGGTTATGGTTAATTATCTATATAAATTTTCAGCCCAGAAGTAAAGACTGGTCTGGAATAAAGCTTTAAAAAGTGTATAAATATGGATAATATAGTAAACAAGTTATGGAAGTGACCATTATAATATTACTTTGGGAGATAGGCCAGAATGAACAGAATAAATAGAAAAAAATTCTGAGGAACTACAATTTTTTTTTTTTGTATTTTTTTGAAATGAGAAGTGGAGAGGCAGAGAGACAAACTCCCACATGCACCTGACTGGGATCTACCTGGCCTGCTTACTAAGGGGCAATGCTCTGCCCATTTGGGGTGTTGCTCCATTGCAACTGGAGCCATTCTAGCACCTGAGGTGGAGGCCATGGAGCCATCCTCAGCGCTCAGGCCAACTTTGCTCCAGTGGAGCCTTGGCTGTGGGAGGGGAAGAGAGATAGAGAGAAGGGAAAGGGGTACGGCTGGAGAAGCAAACGGACGCTTCTCCTGTGTGCCCTGGACAGAAATCAACCCAGGACATCCACACGCTGGTCAACACTCTACTGCTGAGCCAACAGGCCAGGGATGGACTATAAAATTTTGGTTAAAGTTTAGGAAGGCTGGCTGGACAAAGATAGGATAGAAGTGATAGAAACATTTAAGGAAAGTACACAAGATATTTGGTTTTAGTTTAGAAAAAAGACTACTTTAAATTATAATGGATATAGAAGACATTTATGAGATTATGCAAGGAGTATCAGGATGGTATTAAAGGCATTTTGCTAATGAGTTTAGAGGATTAAAATCAGAAAAAGCTAAGGACTATTGATATATAATTTCACACATAGATGGGATATACAAATGAGACTAATGGACATAGAAAAAAGTGAAGTGGTTACCAGGGGATGTGGATGAGGAAAGGGGAGTAAAGAAGGACAAATACATAATGACAGAAAATAACTTGACTTTAGGTAATGGGCAGATAATACAATCAATAGTTCAAATGCTATAGAAATGGATACCTGAAACTTATGTCCTATTCTTGACAATGTCACCCTATTAAATTTAATTTTCTAAATAAAATTTAATAAAAAAAATTAAGAAATAAAATGGCCCCACTGTATTTTTCTTACTTTTAAAAATTATTCATGGATAATTGCATTTAATACCAAATGGCTTTTTTATAAGACAACTGCTACAAATTAGAGTATGCCCAAAAGTAGGTGATTACAAATAAAAAAAAATCTGAAAATCATATTATGCAGATGAAAGAAGTAAGAACAGTTAAACTTGAGAATAAAAATATTGTTGGAAACAGAAGATATTTTCAAATATTAGGAAAGCTGCTTTGTGGGAGAAAGATAAAATTATTTTATTCAAGTACAAGAATTCTAACTAACACTCAAAAATTGTGATCATAGGGATATGGCTGTGACTCATTAAGGAAAATTAGTTCTTACATCTAGAATACTTTTAGTATGTTTTAACTTAGATATTATATTAAAATAAGTAATATTAGTTTCAACAAAGCAAACTGTTAAAGGCTTTTTCTCTTTAATGAAATTAGGTTGAGATATCACTCTGACTTCTTTATTTAAAGATTAAAACATTATTACATTTTGAAATGTGATACAATATGCATATCCTTGGAGGATGGCACACAAATATATAACCACAAAAGGATGGCAGTGTGATTCTTGCTGATATTGCTAGTTGTCAGAATATGGTGTTACTGCAAAGTGGCAAAATCAAATATCCATATAATCTTGGTTGTTTCTTAGAGAGAAGGTTGCCAAACAAAGCATCAATCATAATATATACCTTCTTATTTAGACAAGAATCCCAGTTTGTCTGGTGGTGACTTTCTGCTCACAGCAAAGGTAGAAGTTCTGCACCCAGTAGCTGCAGTGGGGGGGTTATAATTTGACAGGGCAATCGATGCTTTGGTGGCCAGTTTTGTGGCATGGCTTTCTTGGTCCATTTGGGGAGCTTAGACAGGAATCTAATACTTCAGTCATCCCAATCATTCTGTAATCCATTTAGAACCGTGAAATAAATCCTTCCTGCTTGTGCCAACCATAAGGCTTTTTGGTCTCTGTACAAGATAGATCTTCCTTACTATATTTAATGGTAACCAAAAGCAAGGTATAAATATGTCAACATCTTCTTTTAAGATGCATTGCTGGGACACACAAATGTTCTCCTTCTGACAGTTTTACATTAATTTATTGCATTTTTGTTATAGAGGAATACAAATTTATTGAGGTGCAAAGTGTTTACTGACTAAAGTATGACTGGAAGTCCTAACAGTATGAGAATTAATGGAGTTTCTTTATAAAAATGACATGGTCTTTAAAAATAAATTTTATTTTCTATATCTTGCTCTAAAAACAGTATATACTCATGATATAAAATATGTGGGAAGTCAGGTGTGCTTTAAAATTCAGTTTTGGTGCTGCATTCAGCCACTCGCTTGCCATACATTTCCCCCCATTTAAAAAAGATAGACTAATTAGCAGAAAGTAGTGGATTTTGCATCCAAAAATTTAAGTTATTGTATACTAGCTACATTATCAGAGACTTATCAACTTTAACTCTTTTTATATTTGAGTCTTACTTTTTCATGAAAATTAACTTTTGTACTAAGGATTACTTTTGCATTACAATATGTACTGTCTCTTAGCTAGAAGTTCAACAACTAAATTAAGAAAAGAGTATTGTAACTTGCAAGTAACTTATTTTCACTATGTCACCAGTAATGTGGTCTTGTCAGTATTCTGATGAGAAACCTTCTACAGGGAATACTCTTATTATGCTCTAAATTTCAATGCTATTTCAGAATGAATAATTTGATTTCCAAACAAAGCTTTAAGCAATGAATTTTTCTTTTTAATGGAATAAAGTATTGGGTGGAGGAAAATCTCTTATACTGTTTAAGTAAAGGTTAACAAATTATTTGCAGTCTTGAAATATGACATTCACTAAATGTCCTTCGAGGTTGTCACACAAAATTACAACTAAAGAGTCACAGTGTGCTTCTTCCTGATATTCCCAGTGAGTTGATTTCATTTCAGCTACATAAGGTTTCTTATCTCTTGGGGCAATGATATGCTTCAGTTTATACTACAGATCTCCAAAAGTCAACTTTCTTCATGCTTCTAAGAGCCTGTCAGGAGTTAACCAACTAAAAATTCAAAGAAATACTCTTTGTTCCTCCAAGAGTTGTTTTGATAATTCTGTGTGTAATGGAAGAACTGACCTAAGGGACAAAATTCTGTCACAACATAATGTCATGTTGGAAATAAACAAGTAACTTAAATCATCATGTTCTAGTCACATCTGTAACTGTGATCAGTGGAAAGATTGATGTGTATATTATACAAATGATTTGGTGGCAATGTTCTAGAAAAAAATAGTAAAAAATAAACACAATGGATACCTTGTTTATTTGTTCTATGGTCATAGATAAAGGAAATATTAACTACTTTTTCAAATTATTTGTAAAGTTATCATTAACAATTGCATTGTCAGTTTTGTATCCACTGATAAAAAGTTTGTAAAAGAGACCATTGTGGTCTCTGACCTTTTTATAAAAGTTCACTTGAGTTATGTTAGCAGATATTAATTAAACAATAAACTTTAAAATTTAAACATTCCCATTGTTAACAAAATAATAATAATAATTACATTAAAAGAAATTCTACCTTACATATGTAAAACATTTTCAAGTTACTTTTGCATTCTTATCACTCATATAATCTTCATAGTAAATCCGTGACACAGGACAAGGTATCATTATTCTTATTTTACAGATGACGAAACTGTGGTCTAGCGAGACATTACAAAGTACTTTGGGCATACACGTAGGAATAATATTTAAAACAAACAGAATAAGTTTTAAAGGCTATATCCCAATCTGCCTCTCTGTGATTTCTAATAAAGCAAAAACTCTACAATACATGTCACATTGGCTGAGATAGATACAAATTCATGGTGCTAAATATATTGCTCACAAAAATTATGGGATATTTCAAAATGAATATGAAGCAATAAAATATCACCTAAGTTTTGTGAGCAGTGTACTATAAAAATTGTCCCCAAAGACTTATAACATGAGTTGAAATACAAATTCATAGTTAATAATTATATAGCATTTGCTAGATTCTTTCTATACTACAGGGATTGTCAAGGGTTATATTATGAACTGGATCAGATTCCCCATGGCATCTTTTGCAATATACAAATGCTCCAGGATTATGCTTCTGGCAGGGCAGAATGTCTAACATGGTGAACTACTCTCACCTTTGGGAGCATGTCATTACAAGCCAGTGACTGAGTGCAGAATAAATTATAATCATCTGTCTACATTATCCTATTGAATCCTAAGGTAGGGATATAACACTATAAGGGTCAATTACATAAAATGGAAGGTTGATATATAGAAATACTACATTAAGGTCTTATGCAGTCTTTTAGAAGAGCAACAAAAAGAGAAGTCCTAAAGCTACTAGACTACCAGAGGTGTGTGCAAGAGAAAAAATGGCAGAAATTCATTTTTAGGCCTTGTATGTGTTTTGGACCAGATTCCCATATAATATAGGCTGGAGTCTCATCTACATGTTAGCTTGAAGTATTAGTGACCTCTCAAGAATTTTTTTGTATGACTGGTCATGTCCCTCTCTTTCCTTAGTTTCTCAATTGGTAACTAATGGCTATAAAAAAAAAAGCTCAAGCTTCTGTCTAGGAGCAAGAGTCACCAGTGTAGCAGCTGCTTGAATATTTATTCTAGTAAATGCAATTTCACTTTATATTTGCCATTCTCATAAGATTACCACTATGGATCAAGAGGAAGCTACTCTAATAGTGGAAATACTTTTATATCATTTACAAGTGTCAGGCATTGATGAAAGTATTATAAATATATATCATGTTTATTCCTCACTCTTACACACATACATACACACACACACACATGCACACAGTGGTGGGATTTAAATAGTTTAACAAGTTCTTTGCCCTAATGACTACTCTAAGTATAAAAAAACGATATACTGAAAGGTAGTTTATTATTTCATGCATTTAATACTTAAATAAGAACAATAAAAGAGGTGAGGTGCACAAAACTACATAAGAGTTTTAAGATATTAATGAAAAAAATTAATTTCTGAAAAAAAACAATAAAACTGTTATTTGAGATATTTTTATATTACTTCTTGATTGGCATCCTCCTTTGCAATTTTTTCACCTATGGACGGAATGAACAATACTATGGGTGCTAAGAATATGCTGTTGTGCTGATGACATTAAAAAAGAATGTACAGTAAAGCCAGTGGCTAAGGCCAGGCAGGTCCACATTGGATATGGGTAGATGATAGAGAAACTGTGGAGCCAGGAAGCATTGAGCCATTCCCATCTAGTAGAGTCTCTCAAAAGCAAACAAGCAAACAGGCAAGGGAAGTCACATACTGCAACAGATGAATGAACAGCAAAATGGACCCTCACAGTGGTGGCAGGCAATCTGCAATGCACCAACCACTGTTGTGAGGGAAGAACCCCGTAGCTTTACATAGACTAAACACATATGGCACTTCCACATGCTCAAGCACAAATCAGGCAAAGTACAAGCGAGCAAGCCTAACACAATTATTTTCCCAATAAAGAGTAAGGAATATAAATTTGTGATTTTTGCATTGGGTGGCTGCCCAGGCATCTACCTTAGATAGAACCCTGATTTTAAGTGCCATTTTTACAATCAGTTTACCAAACTCAACAAAAAATTAGGTATTGTTTCTACCTAACTGGTGCAAATCGACTGAATCCTACTATTGCGTGCCTGAATCCTATACACGCAAAACCTATTTATCATCCTATTACCCTACTCACTTCAAAGAAAAAAGAAAAACATTCCTAAGGTCATAATAAAGATCAATCACAGTCTAAGTAATCTCTATCCAAAGCCCTTGTTTTAACTACTGCACTACATTGTTATTCAGATATGAGACTTGGGACATTAACACATGATGCCTATTAACCCAAAGGATTTTGTGGTGAAATAATAATTTTCGATTTGAAGACTTTTGTCAACTACCTTTGATTGCCAAACCATTTCTCTTTTTCATATTACATATAATATCCATTGTATGCTGCCCCATAATGAAATCATTTGTGTGTATATTCTTAAATCCTTCATAAGATTATAGGCTCTTTAATATCCAAAATATACAAAGAACTCATAAAACTCAACAACAAACAAACAAACAATCCAATAAAAAAATGGGAAGAGGATATGAATAGACACTTCTCCCAGGAAGAAATACAAATGGCCAACAGATATATGAAAAGATGCTCATCTTCTTTAGCTATTAGAGAAATGCAAATCAAAACGGCAATGAGATACCACCTCACACCTGTTCGATTAGCTGTTATTAGCAAGTCAGGTAATAGCAAATGTTGGAGAGGCTGTGGAGAAAAAGGAACCCTCATCCACTGTTGGTGGGAATGTAAAGTAGTACAACCATTATGGAAGAAAGTATGGTGGTTCCTCAAAAAACTGAAAATAGAACTACCTTATGACCCAGCAATCCCTCTACTGGGTATATATCCCCAAAACTCAGAAACATTGATACGTAAAGACACATGCAGCCCCATGTTTATTGCAGCATTGTTCACAGTGGCCAGGACATGGAAACAACCAAAAAGCCCATCAATAGATGACTGGATAAAGAAGATGTGGCACATATACACTATGGAATACTACTCAGCCATAAGAAATGATGACATCGGAACATTTACAGCAAAATGGTGGGATCTTGATAACATGATACGAAGCGAAATAAGTAAATCAGAAAAAAACAGGAACTGTATTATTCCATACGTAGGTGGGACATAATAGTGAAACTAAGAGACATTGATAAGAGTGTGGTGGTTACGGGGGGGGAGGGGGGGATGGGAGAGGGATAGGGGGTGGGAGGGGCACAAAGAAAACAAGATAGAAGGTGACAGAGGACAATCTGACTTTGGGTGGTGGGTATGCAACATAATTGAACGACAAGATAACCTGGACTTGTTATCTTTGAATATATGTATCCTGATTTATTGATGTCACCCCATTAAAAAAATAAAATTATAAAAAAAAAAAAAAAAAAAAAAAAAAAAAAAAAAAAAAAAAAAAAGATTATAGGCTCTTGCAGGTCAGAGATTGTGTTCACACCTCATGAAATGCCTCCAAAATACAACTGGGAGAGTGGATGTTCACTGATTTAATGAATGAAAAGGTAAACATATAATCAATATTATTTCATTGTGCCTTTACTTATTTTATGGTAATATAATTTTATTCTCTTTATCTTCCTTCTCTTCCTATATTAGTAAGTATAAATTATGAAAAAATTAAAACATATATCTATATTGATACACATTGATATATACATATTTTGACATAAATAATTTTTTAGGAAGTCAGAAAATGCTCATTTAATTACATAATTTTTCTTTGCAGTGGGCATATCAATTGGTTTTTTAAAAAATATATTGATTCAACTGGAGTTATTCAATTAGTATATGAAAGTTTATTCATAGTTTATTTATTTATTGAAAAAACTGGACTTCAACGATAATTAGCTGCTGAATTAAATTATCTCCTTAATCTTTTCCCCTCATCAAGCTTTAATGAAATCAGCTGGAGTATTTGGAATGCAAAAGAATATTATGCAATAAAAGAGGCAAGCATTTTTATGTAGCACACTCTCCTGCTTTGGGATTCCCTCTGGTGAAGGTTACTTAAACTTAGCTTAGTCAAATAAAGACATTTTCACTTGGAGAGGTGCCATGTAGCTGTGTATTAAAGGTAGTTATTTTTAAATATTGAAATGCCTCTATTTCAACACTGGCTAGCTCCACAAATGTTAACAGTCTTGAATCACACATATTGCTCTAAAATTAAGGCAATCCCTAAGAGCACCAAAGGCTTAAAGTAACAACAGCAATAACCACTACTAATTGATAAAAAATATGGGGCTTCACATATACACTTTATAGAGGTAATTACTACTAGCTTGTGTCATCAAACTTTTTACCTTTTCTGCCTGGAAACATAGACTTACTACATACATTTTTAAGACTCATGAAGTTAGAAATGGCCATGTGCCTGAGTTCTAACCAATGAGTGAACTACACAGTTAAAATAAAATACTTAGGAATAAACATAACAAAGAATGTAAAGGACTTATATAATGAAAACTATAAACCATTGTTAAGAGAAATTGAGAAAGATATAATGAGATGGAAGAATATTCCTTGTTCTTGGTTAGGAAGAATAAATATAATCAAGATGGCTATATTACCCAAAGCAATATACAAATTTAATGCAATTCCCATCAAAATTCCAATGACATTTTTTAAAGAAATAGAGCAAAAAATCACCAGATTTATATGGAACTATAAAAAACCCCAAATAGCCAAAGCAATCCTAAAGAAAAAGAATGAAGCTGGGGGCATTACAATACCTGACTTCAAACTCTATTATAGGGCCACGACAATCAAAACAGCATGGTATTGGCAGAAAAATAGACACTCAGACCAATGGAACAGAATAGAAAGTCCAGAAATAAAACCACATATATATATAGTCAAATAATTTTTGATAAAGGGGCCAAGAACATACAATGGAGAAAAGAAAGCCTCTTCAATAAATGGTGCTGGGAAAACTGGAAAGCCACATGCAAAAGAATGAAACTGGACTACAGTTTGTCCCCCTGTACTAAAATTAACTCAAAATGGATCAAAGATCTAAACATAAGACCTGAAACAATAAAGTACATAGAAGAAGACATAGGTACTCAACTCATGGACCTGGGTTTTAAAGAGCATTTTATGAATTTGACTCCAATGGCAAGAGAAGTGAAGGCAAAAATTAATGAATGGGACTACATCAGACTAAGAAGTTTTTGCTCAGCAAGAGAAACTGATAACAAAATAAACAGAAAGCCAACTAAATGGGAAATGATATTTTCAAACAATAGCTCAGATAAGGGCCTAATATCCAAAATATACAAAGAACTCATAAAACTCAACAACAAACAAACAAACAATCCAATAAAAAATGGGAAGAGGACATGAACAGACACTTCTCCCAGGAGGAAGTACAAATGGCCAACAGATATATGAAAAGATGCTCATCTTCTTTAGTTATTAGAGAAATGCAAATCAAAACTGCAATGAGATACCACCTCACACCTGTTAGATTAGCTATTATTAACAAGACAGGTAATAGCAAATGTTGGAGAGGCTGTGGAGAGAAAGGAACCCTCATACACTGTTGGTAGGAATGTAAAGTAGTACAACCATTATGGAAGAAAGTATGGTGGTTCCTCAAAAAACTGAAAATAGAACTACCTTATGACCCAGCAATCCCTCTACTGGGTATATACCCCAAAAACTCAGAAACATTGATACGTAAAGACACATGCAGCCCCATGTTCATTGCAGCATTGTTCACAGTGGCCAGGACATGGAAACAACCAAAAAGCCCGTCAATAGACGACTGGATAAAGAAGATGTGGCACATATACACTATGGAATACTACTCAGCCATAAGAAATGATGACATCGGATCATTTACAGCAAAATGGTGGGATCTTGATAACATTATACGAAGTGAAATAAGTAAATCAGAAAAAACCAGGAACTGCATTATTCCATACGTAGGTGGGACATAAAAGTGAAACTAAGAGACATTGATAAGAGTGTGGTGGTTATGGGGGGGAGGGGGGAAAGGGAGAGGGAAAAGGGGAGGGGGAGGGGCACAAAGAAAACTAGATAGAAGGTGACAGAGGACAATCTGACTTTGGGTGATGGGTATGCAACATAATTGAAAGACAAGATAACCTGAACTTGTTGATCTTTGAATATATGTAACCTGATTTATTGATGTCGCCCCATTAAAAAAATAAAATTATAATAAAAAAAATTTCTTGTCACGATTCTGTCTTTTTGTCTGAGTGGAATGGAAACAAGTATTGGGGGTACTTTAGAGCCAGGTGTTGCTGTGGTCGCAGGATGGAGTACTTGACTCTTAACTGCCTGCTGATCAGAAACATCTGTCTGGATTTAAAGTGAGTGAGAAATAAACTTTTATGATGTTAAGCCACTGAGATTTCAGTTAGTGCCATCATTGTTACATTAGCAAATGCACTATCTCATACCTTATTTATATTAACTTAAGAAGTGATGATACAGAAGTTGAATTAATTGTGATCAGTGAGTTCCTCAGGAGTATTCAGCTACTCAGTGTAAAATTTGGGACTCAAATAAGGATTTTCTCACTCCAAATTATTATATTTTTAATCGTTTGCCATATTGTTAAAAGTGGGGATCTTATGTTGTATTTGAAGGTTCAGTACCGGGCGTCAGAGAAACCTGCATTTATAGTGATTCCAATACTTACTAGATTTACGGATTTGGGAATATCTCTTAATCTTTGACATTATTTCCAGTGACACAGGGGAAATTATAATAGATTTTACTTTGTAATGTAAAGTTTAGGTGAGAATATTTAAGATAAAGGCTTGCCAGAATGCTTTATATATAATAACTATAAAAAAATGAGAGATCATTTAATGTTTGATGTAAAGTTCTCTAAACAGTGTAATATTTGGAAACTATCTTCCCTTTCTCAGTTTACAAACTCTTTTCCCCATTTTTCCTCATTTATATCAATATTTTCTATAAAATTTATGGTTTTCAAATGTAAATTAGAATTCCTTCTTAAGCCATTTTCTTCTTTATTATTAACAAAACAAAAGAAATAGAAAATAATATGCAGAATTTTAAAAATCTTACATTAAAATACATATAATAATAATAGGTGATAAGATATATATTCCAATATTAGTTACATTTTATTTCGTAGCTTAATAAATAGTGAGGAGATGATAGGTGGATGAAAGGTAGAATTTAACATTGTGCAGTGATATGTGGAATCTAATGAACAAAATAAACTGATGAATGAAATAGAAAGAGAGATGTGGACATATGGGACAGACTGACAGCTGTCAAAGAGGAGTGGGGTTGAAGAACTGGATAAAAAAAGGTGAAGATACACACACACACCCAGACAATGGTGTGGTATGGCCAGAGGGAAAGGGGGTAGGGGTCAGTGGAGGTGGTCAAAGGGGATGGAAACTGGGGATGGAATGAGACTTTTCTTGAAGCCATGGGTGCATGCTGCATTGTGCAGATGATGTTTTATTGAATTGTACACTTGAAATCTGTACCCCAATAAATTCAGTTAAAAAGAAGTCATGCACTGAAATTGTTCTGATTAGCAAGATAAGACCAGGCTATATAGACTATTAAATTTCTGAGGTGCTCCCGTTTATCAAGGTTATGGAGCCCTATCACATATTATTGAAGTTGAACTTAAAAAATAGAGGAAATAAAAATACACAGTTAATGAGATCAAAATCAGAATGATCCCAAAGAGGGGTTACCTAGGGGAAGTACTGGAGGCATTTAAGGAAAAAAGCAGAAGTAAAGTTATGAAGATGATTTTAAGGTTATAATAAAACCCATTTTACTGAACCTGACAAACAGAGAAGTTTTAAGATACCTCTACCCTGTTTTATATCTGTGGTATCAGTTGTATGACTTGGTCAGGCCACTAAATAAACTAGGTAGGATAAACTAGACACTTCATACCTGCAAACTACTGCATGCGTTCTACATGATGGTAATAATTTTGGGATCAGGACGTGAGAGAATTTATTCTCATTGTGTGGTAGCTTTTGTGAATTAACCTATTACTTCTTGCTTTTCCCCAAAAGAATCAACTCCAGTTAAAGTACGTGGCACTGGTAAACAGGAATACTAGTAAATCTAATATCACACCCACCTACACTCATTCCTCTCCGCAGTGATAATGACTGTTAATAGTCTAAGGTGTTTTTCCAGGTCTCTAGCTAAGTATTTCCTTAGGTAGTCAGTATATGAGTATTGACTAAACTCATGAATGAGAACCTTGTGGGTTTTAGGTAGAGAAAGGAAACTAACGTTTTATTGAAGTTTTGTAATATGTTTTGAAATTTATGATATTTTAAATTTAATATTCAAAATTGTCCTGTTATCCCTATTTTTAATATAGGCTAGGCTTGGAGAGGTTAAATACTTATCCAGGATCACCAAGATGCTAATGGTAGAAACGAAATGCAAAAACAGAACTGCATAAATGTAATTTTTCAAATTCTGGGTCTGTTATGCAACCTTAGGCAAGTTATTAAAATCTCTCACCTTTACTCACTCTGGTCTGGTAGCTCAGTTGGTTAGAGAATCATCTGATATACCAAGGTTGCAGTCTTGATCCCTGGTCAGGGCACATAGAGAATCAACCAATGAATGCATAAAACAGTGGAACAACAAATTGATGTTCTTTTCTCTCAAAAATAATCCATTAAAATTCAATCAATAAATAAAAATTTCCCCTTTCTTTATCTGAAAACTGAGATTGATAACAATATGTATCTCATAGGAATTATTATGAGGTTTAAATAAATAATTATTTTAAAGTACTCATAAGAGTGCCAGGCATATAGTAAGATACATAATCTATTATTATCATTACTATGTTATGCCATATTTTCTATGCACTAACATACCACCAATTGCTACCTCCCCTCTTCCTCACCCTTAAAAAAGTGAAATTAGTTTTATCTCTATCTTTGTTGCATTTGGTGAGAACTGGAAACTTACGTACATGAAAATCCCCTTACAGGCTACACACATGAGCTTTCTGGGTGCTTTTCCAATGTAACTCTGTTTTTGTGGTACATTTTAGGGGCACTGGGTGGATACCAAAGCAAACTTTGATTAATTTCTTCTCCTTTTTTATCCTCACTAATTGTACTGAACTGCTTCTAGGTTTTTATTCTTCATTTACTTACCAAATTCTCTACATTAGTTGTTCCCATGTTTTTGACATAAATTCTTCCAGAAAGCAATCCTTGACCTTCTAAGCTTAAATTACTTTCTCCAATTCAGTTGCATTCAGGACTCACCTGAAGGGCAGAGACTAGATAGTTGTTATTTATTGCATAATCTTATTTTTTAAATAAAATTAATATTAAAATAAAACACATATAAAATAAATAATTTAAAAATATTTACAGACTATCTTACCTAAACTGTCTTATAGATTTAAAAAAATAACCTTTCAAAATAAAAAAATATAAATATTCAAAGAATAATAATCTTCATTTACTGCATATATCTGAGACTACTAAAAATACATTTATTATAAAAGTTCCACATATTTAACAGCTTAGTTATCTAAAATGCTTATTAAATGAAAAAAAAAGTTGTCATTATGGTTCTATCAAATTTGGTAAAATCAAATTTGAAGCCTTGTCAAATAATAACAACTTTTGAATTTTTGCATACGCAGTATCAATTTCAGTAACAGAGTTAATTTTGTTAAATTTCTGATTTTGAATATGGAGGCATCTCACCGTCTCTGTGCCGCTCAGCTGTTACTAGATTAAGGAAAGCACAGTTTTTTGGATTGAGAACTGATGTCTGGGATCAAAATGAACACAGCAAAATGATAATGTTAAATACTCATGATTTCTAATGAATTATATTTTTACAACAAGGCTTACATATTGGTAAGGCCTTATCCAAATTATACCTAATTACATTAAATTTCATGTCATTGGAGGATAATTTGTGGAAATTCTGGCATAGACTTCTGATACTTTTTGTGATTTCTGACTTCCAGAGAAACAAAATCCAAAACCTTATAAAAAATAGTTTAGATTTATTTAAAACTGTCTTAGAAATAAGTGATTTATGGGAACATGGGCTAAGGACCAGTTTAAAAGAACCAGTTTGGTGCTAATTGTATCATGAGTTACACTGAGATATGACCTAATAACACCTCAGATTTTGAATTTCTGAAAGGCTGTATTTCTGTTTAAGATGGTCTGACTGAAAACTTAGGATTTTTCTTATTTACTAACAAAAGTCTTTGTCATATAACTCCTGAAATAAACAAAAGGAACAAATAAAATGAAGTTACCAAAAGCAAGTTCATGTCATTCTTAGAATTTTGCGCATACTTAGTTATGTTAAATTTGGGTTATTTAAGTTAAAATAGTTAAAATTATTAAAAGATAAAAAGCAGTGATAATTAAAATTAATGATAAGAATTCTCATTTTTTCTAGTATCACATTTTTATTTGCTGAGTAGTAGTTATTGAGGTTACTACATCAAATAATTATGTTAATGTTACAACATAGTAGAACCAGTATCAGTGAAAATATAAAACTCATGAGAGAAAGAAGGGAGAGTCAACAGTATATTAACTGTTTCTTTAGAACATTGGTCTAAAATACATATTTTTATTCAAGACCTTGGTACAGCTATCTGTCAAGAGAACCTTTTTATTTACTTCTTTTTTTTTTTTTTGTATTTTTCCAAAGTGAGAAGCTGGGAGTGGGGGGTGGAGGCAGACTCCCACATACACCCAACTGGGATCCACCCGGCATGCCCACCAGGGGGCAATGCTCTGCCCATCTGGGGCATTTCTCAGTTGCAAACCGAGCCATTCTAGCACCTGAGTCAGAGGCCATGGAGCCATCTTCAGCTCCAGGGCCAACTTTGCTCCAGTGGAGCTTTGGCTGTGGGAGGAGAAGAGAAAGAGAGAAAGGGGGGGAAGGGTGGAGAAGCTGATGGGCACTTCTCCTGTGTGCTGTGGCCGGAATCGAACCGGATTGCCACATGCCAGGCTGATGCTCTACTGCTGAGCCAACTGGCCAGGGCCAAGGAGAACCTTTCTTATAAGTAATGGCATAAGAAGTATTTAATTTCTGTTGTCAATTAGTACATTTATTTATTATGCAACTCAAAAGATTTCTCCCCATCTGGGGTCATATAAAAATGTTATTGCCTACATACTTATATTTTATTGAGAACCACATCTGTGAAACAATCCTCAGCTTATCTGACTAATGTGACTTGATACAATAATAATTTATAACATACTCACAGACATACTAATTAAGGTGTTATATTTTATAAAACTGTATTCAAAATTTGATATTCACAGCAATATAGACTCTTACCACTAGATCATTAATGCATAGTGGGCTCTGTTTTCCTTATAGGTGATCACTTGGAGGAGAGTGATATTATTTCCTTTGCTAGCCTCTCACTACTAAATGTTAGACTTTTAAAAAACACAATATTTAATATCTCAAGAATAAAAGCAGTATTTTACTTTCTTTAGTGTAGTCAATGCTTTTTAAAAATTTCTCTTGCATATTTAAGTAGTTTTTCTTGAATAGTTTTAATGATTGGAAACTCATTACCATCAATGTGAATGCATTATTTCTCAAAAGCTCATTATTAGAATTGTCTACATACTCTAAAATATTTTTTTTTAATTTTTTTATGGTGTAAAAAACACAGCACATAAAATTTATCACTTTAATTGTTTTTATTTTTTAGGTAAGAGGAGGAGAGATAGTTAGGCAGACATTTATATACACCCTGCCTGGGACCCACCTGGCAACCCTATCTGGGGCTGATTCTCAATGTTCAAGTACTGAGTTATTTTTAGAACCTGAGGCTGACCCACCTGACCAACTGAACCACTGGCTTCAGGAGGGGAAGAGGGAGAGGAAAGGGAAGGGGAGGGGAGAAGGAGAGAAGCAGATGGTCATTTCCTGTGTGCCTTGACTGGTAATGGAACCTGGGAAGTCAATATGATGGGATGATACTCTAACCACTGAACTACCAAAGAGGGCCAGCCTTAACTGTTTTTAAATGTACAGGTTAATAGTATAAAATATACATTCATATTAGTGTGCAATAATCACCATCATTCATCTGCAGAACTCTTTTCACCTGGCAAAACTGAAACTCTGTTACCTTTAAGCAGTAACTCCCCATTAATCCTGCCCCAAGATCTGGCAGTCACCATTCCACTTCCTATCTCTATGATTTTGACTACTCTAGGTACTTCCTATAAGTGAAATCACACAATATTTGTGTTTCTGTGATTGACTTATTTCCCTTAGCAGTATGTCCTCCAGGTTCAATCATGTTGTAGCATATGTTAGAATTTCCTTCTCTCTAAAATTGAATGATATTCCCATTGATAAAATCATATTGGTTTCTCCATTCATCTGTCAGTAAATTCTTGGTTGCTTCCATGTTTTACCTGTTGTAAATAATGAGTGCATAGATATCTCTTGCAGTGGAGATCATGACTGATGTTCAAGGCCCTGATTTTAATTATTTTGGGTCTATATTCAGAAGTGAGATAATTGGATCACATGGTAATTGAACTTTTAATTTTTTGAAGAACTGCTATACTTTTTTTATAGCAAGTGTATGATTTTATATTCCCACCAATATTACATAATACTTTTAATTCCTTCAAGTCCTTGCCAACATTTGTCATTTTATTTTTTTCATAGTAGCTGTCCTAGTAAGTATGAGTGGTATCTCTTTGTGGTTTTGATTTGTATTTCTATAATAATTAATTATATTGAACATCTTTCCATGTGTTTTTTGGCCCTTCATATATCTTCTTAGGAGAAATGTATGCTCAAATATTTTTGCCAACTTATGAATCAAGTTGTTTGCTTTTTTTATTGTTAAATTTTAATATTTCTCTATATATTCTGGATGTTAATCCCTCATTTTATATGTGATTTTTAAATATTTTATTCCATTCAGTAGATTTCCTTTTTAGTCTGTTGATACTTTGATTTTTCACTGAAAATTGGAATTAGATACATCTAGAAGTCAGATTTTCCTTTTTTCCTAAGTTTTCTGGGTTTGATTTAGTTTATTTTGCTTGTTTGTATTTTTGTTTTTGTTTATTTTTAATATTCTTCTGAAGTGAGAAGAAGGGACGCAGAGAGACAGACTCCCACATGCGCCCCACCGAAACCGCCCAACAAGCCCACTAGGGGGCAATGCTCTACCCATCTGGGCCCTTGCTCCATTGCAACCACAGCCATTCTAGCACCTGAGGTGGAGGCCATGGAGCCATCCTCAGCACCCAATGGAGCCTTGGCTGTGGGAGATGAAAAGAGAGAGAAAAAAAGGAGAGAGGGAAAGATGGAGAAATAGATGGGCACTTCTCCTGTGTGCCCTGGCCAGAATCAAACCCGGGACTTTCATACACCGGGCCAGTGCTCTGCAACTGAGCCAACTGGACAGGGCCCTTGTTTTGTTTTTTTTATTGTTGCAGGTAGTCTTTCTGCTGAGAATAAAACTTTGGTATAAACTTAGGGTCTTCTTAGGTCTTTTCTGATCCTGTGCCTTTCTCAATGCATGCATAATGACCTTCTAATTACCTCCACATATGCTATTTCTTTTGAAGTCCTAATACTTTTAAAAGTTTTTATTTATTGATTTTTAGAGAGAGAGAAATGTAGGAATATGGTATGAAGACATGCAGAGTTGGGAAAACAATTAGACACAGAAACGTGCCCTAGGGTGAATGCCCTGAGTGGACAAGAGTTCAGGAGCCTCTCTGACCTATACTAAAATCAGTGCGTGCTAGAAACTGCAATAGAGCAGGATATAATTCAGTAACAGAATGTTGAGGCTTTTAGAACAGAGATTAGAAGTCAGCATGTTCCTTGTCCTTCACTTCACCTCATGAAAATTTCTTCTGTCTGCTTCCTTGAGTTATTTGTACAGGCTAATAAATATCTGAGTAAGGCTGGGAATGGGGCATTAGTCCTTCAGTCTGCTGACCAGGACTGTTGCCTCCTCTGAGTAGTTCCTTGTCACTGCAACAGAGACAGACAGAAATAAGATTTGTTCCCATATGTGCCCTGATCAAGAATCAAAACAGCAACCTCTGTGCACTAGGATGATGTTCTAACAAACTCAGCTATCTAACCAGGACTGAATGTTCTAATACTTAATGTCTGATTCCCAAAGGGAGAAAAAAAATAAAGGGGAGGATCCCAGTTGGGTGCATGCGGGAGTCTGTCTGACTGCCTCCCCATTTCCAACTTCAGAAAAAAAATATACAAAAAATAAAATAAATAAAGGGGAGGAAAGAAGACTAGCTCTTTAAATTTCCTGGAAGTCAGCTTACTCAAAGGGAGGGTTTGAGACAATGTGGGTAGTGAGTGCACCAATTACTGCCCACCTCTGTGACTGCACCTCCATCATCAGAAGTAGCAGTCTGCTATCAAAACAGATATCCCCAATATTTAAAGGACAAGATTCTTATTGCCCACCCTCACTCCTGCAAGTGTCATGTAAGCCACTTTGAGAAACAATGCACAGATGCCTGCTATTGGGTTAGGTGGTGAGGAATGTTTAGCCACTGATGAGCTAAGAGCTGAAATGAACTGCAATTTACCACTCAACCTAATTCCTGGAAGTTGCAAGCCTTCAATGGACTTCAGAGTTCCAAAATAGTTACCATATTTTACCATGTATAAGATGCTCCCATGTATAAGATGCACCATAATTTTGGAGCCTGAAATTTGAAAAAGAAATGTATTGCATTTGAAGTTATTGACTTCAAGTGTTATTCATCATAAAATTCATGCAACTCCTCATCACTGTCAAAACTCCCATCCATTAGCTTGTCCTCATCTGTGTTTGTTGAGCAATCACTGTCTTCAACAATGAGTACAAAAACAAGCATGAGAAACCAGGAAGTGCAAGTAAAAAAATCTATAACCACTGTATAAGACGCACCCAGTTTTTAAACCCCAAATTTTTTGAAAAAGGGTGCATCTTATACATGGGGAAATATGGTACTTTAGACAGATCTGCCAGTGATGTAGCTATCTAGATGGGCAGATAGAATCCTAGTGCTTTCTACTACACCATCTTCTGAGACTCCACATTTTTTTGAATTAAATTCTTAAGTATGTAAAATGAGGATAATGAAAACTGCTTTGTCCTCACAAGATTAATATAAGAATGAAATGAAGTAATTCAATTATAACATAGAAGGTATACAATGAAGAGAGCTATATAATTATCTCTATGATAATTCCTTTTATTATGTCCAGTGTGGAAAATAGTATTATTATTCTCAAATACTTCCTTATGGATATTAGACTTGACAATCTGCCTTGCTTTGGCCAATACTATATGAATGAAAGTGACACGTGTTAATTCTGGACCGAAGCTTTAAGAGTCAGCATGTGGTCTTATTTATGATTTCTTTCTGCTATCATGACCATTCTTGTTTACCAGCCTGGGTCCAAAAAGTAAATATTACATCAAGTAGGGATACTATGAGCCTACAACAGACTTGTCACATGCAAGCAGCAAGCCTTTGTTATGGTAAGTCAAAGAGATTTAAGGACTCATAAATTATAGCAACATAACCTACTCTATTCTCACTGTACACCTCTCTTCCCTTTGGCAACTTCTTACCATTGAATAGTAACCACCATAGAGTTTTTGTTTTACTACATCTGCCACAAAATGAAATGTTAAAGGTCCTTATCAGAACTGCTTCTGAAATTTTTAACCACAATATGAAGTTAAGAAGAGATGTTTTTGGTTGACTTATAAACATGTTGATCACTGAACACAATGATTCCATGACATATATCCAAGTAGAATCAACTTCATCATTTGCAAGTTAGGAAATGTGACTATTTCCTTCTAGCTGAAGAGGAGACAAGCTAGGTAAATAAATCCTGTTAATGAACATTCAAACTAGAACGAGAAATTTGTCAAGTTCAGCATATGAGGTTTTGAAATTAAATACTTTTCTTATAGTAATGAATATTAGAAGCTAAATATAATTTTTAAGGTTACAAATTCAATTTATAGACATAAAACTTAACAGGTTCAAACCAGCATATTCTGTGGAAAAAATATATGAAAGAGATATTAATAACAAAATAAAAATATTGATAGATAGACTATTGAGTATTTAGAATATGCCTAGTTTTGCCTTTCATTTTATAATTTAGTTCTGTCTTCAAGAATTAAAGACTAATTTTGTTTATGAATCAAAGCTTAGAAAAGTTGTGGAAGTTCTCTAAGTTTACATAATGGCAAGTACAAGATTTAGGATATGTGCCCAAGGCTAGCTCACTTCAAAGTCAAGATGTTCTTCCTTCACTTGCTATATTTACTGTCTCTCTGATGTAGAACAGTAAGCTAGTCTGAGAATTAATACATTTCTTATGGAGGATCAGAAAGTTTGGATTAGTTTATCAAAGCTTGCCTTAAGGAGAGAAACTTATTATGGTTAACATAAGCCTTGAATTTTTAGAAGGTCCTTGTCTGCTGCTTAAGTGTTACAAAAAGTGACTTCATCTAGTATGAAAAAAAGGAAGCCCATCATTAAGTGCTATATTTCATGAGTGATACTGTATAATTTATATCCATTATATAATAAGATTATTTTAGAAATAGGGGTAGATACAAATGTAAATACGTAAATAAAACATGCCCTAGTAGTTTACTCTTCTCTGCCAAATACACTTTTTATATAGAAACAATGTCAGATAATCCCTTTTCAATTTTGCTGCATTATACTTTAAAGTACTGTGATATTTATAGTATGTTAAGCCTAAGTCACCTGAATAAAAATATCCTGCTTGTTTTATTCATTGCTTTAATTTTAATACTTTGAATAGTGCCTGACATTAGTGGTGACTACCATTAAATCTTTTTTAATGAATGGAAAAATAAATAAACTATAATGATCAATTCACTTGCAGTTGTAACTCAACCATGGGATTAATTGGCTATCTATCTATCTATCTATCTATCATCTATCAATCATGTATGTATCTATCATCTATCTCAAGAGCAGTCTTATTCTATAGTTGGTCATATATCTTATTTACCCAGGGAAATGAACCCCCACTAGCTCACAAAAAATTAGATATAATATACATTTATGTTGTTGTTTTAACTTGAAAAATAGGTATAGGTACTTTAGGTCCAAATGAAATGTCTAAAAAATATCAGTGAGATATCAGCATAAATCTATAAGAAAAGATACAGGGGGATTGAGCATGAAAAACAGGTGAATGAGAATCCTGGGAAACAGAAAGCATGTTGATGGGTGAAACAGAGCTAAACGCATGCATATGGATTTTTTATGCAATGCTGTCTTCCCAGGAAATGCTATAGATAATGCAAGCGTGGATTCAGCTGTTTCCAAGGGTGTGAATAAAGAGGTGGGGCTTAAAATGCAGGTACTTGAAGGTTCGTCTCAGAACAGCTGTGATAGTCATTTATTCCAATTCCCACTTTCTGTGTGCATACTGGAATTTATCTCAAAATAAAAGTCTATAAAGTAAGGAAAATAACTGCTTTAGGAGAACTAAAGAATGATGGGAGTTGCCATCACCAAATAAAGTACTCCTCATGTTGTTTTCGGGATGACACATTATGTTCAGGGTCAGGGGCATGCTCATGGCCGAAGTCCTGAGCTAAGGGCCTTCTCATAGCCCTGCAGCCTAGCCCCATGCTTGCTATCATTCCTTCTCTAAGGTTGGAGCCTCTGATTTCCAATTCCCTGTTCCCTCTCACTGCATCCAGAGGCTGGGTGAGGTGTTTCTAGGTTACTAGGGCTCTATCAAAAATCAAGCCTTTTAGGGAACAGGAAACCTGAGCATCATCTTTCTCCACTACCCTCTCCCTGTGCTGTTACCCAGTGGCGTTTTTGATATTGAAATAATGTTTGGGACATCTTTCCAAGAGGTTCCTTTGCAACAAACACGTATCAGGCAGAAAGTGGAGCCATTTAGTTTTTTTATTCAGGGGAAAGAAAAATAGTCTGAGAAAAGAAACTGTGTATACCACAGTGGAGTAATCACATGTAAGCTTCTTAGGTTAACATACGTTTATAAGCATGAAAGCAATTTAATACTATCAGGTAAAAAGAAACTCAATAATATTAAAAAAATGTCAAAGTTAACAAACTGTTCTGAAGAAAGAATAATTTAAGGCACATGAGAAAGTAAAAAGAAAACAAGGTTAATTCCTAGCCTTTGAGGAATTTGAGAAGTTATTGCATATAAAATTAAGAATATTAAGCTATAAAATATATAACATGAAGTAATTAGAAGAAATATATAATTCTAAAATATTAAGTTAAGAGATGAATTGAAATCTAGAAACTAAAAAATATTCCAGGCCCTGGCCAGTTGGCTGAGTGGCAGAGTGTCGGCCCAGCATGAGAAAGTTTTAGATTCGATTCCCAGCCAGGGCACACAGGAAAAGTTCCCATCTGCTTCTCCATCCTTTTTCTCTCTCTCTCCCTCTCTCTCTCTCTCTTCCCCTCCCATAGCCAAGGCTCCATTGGAGTTAAGTTGGTCCAGGTGCTGAGGATGGCTCCATGGCCTCCACTTCAGGCGCTAGAATGGCTCCGATTGCACAGAGCAACAACCCAGATGGGCAAAGCATTGCCTCCTAGTGGGCTTACGGGTGGATTCCAGTTGGGCGCATGCAGCAGTCTGTCTCTCTGCCTCCCTGCTTCTCACTTCAGAAAAATACCCCCCCAAATAATAATAATAATAAATTCCAGAACAGAGATGAAATTAATAAATACTTGGAAATATAAATAATCTTCAATAACTAAATTATATTGATAATATTTTCAGAAAGAAATAACAAGATAAAAATGGAGGTTAGAAAAGCCAGAGAAATAATCAAGTATATTTATAAAACATTTTAGACCCACTCAATATAAAAATTGCATCTGTACCCATTTTCAAATGCTGAACATAAAAATAATCTAAAAAATCTAGCCTGACCAGGCAGTTGCACAGTGGATTGAGCATTGAAGTGGGATGCAGAGGACCCAGGTTCAAAACCCCAAGGTTGCCAGCTTAAGTGTGGGCTCATCTGGTTGTAGTGTAGGCTCACCAACTTGAGCTTGGGATCACTGGCTTGAGTGTGGGATCATAGATATGACCTCATGGTCTCTGGTTTAAGCCCAAAGGTTTCTGGCTTGAAGCCCAAAATTGCTGGCTTGAGACTAAGGTCACTGGCTTGAGCAAGGGATCACTTGCTCTGCTGTAGCCCCCAGGTCAAGGCACTCATGAGAAAGCAATCAATAAACAACTAAGGTGCCACAATGAAGAAATGATGCTTCTCATCTCTCTCCCTTCCTGCCTGTCTGTCTGTATTTGTCTATCTCTCTGTCTCACACACATACACACACACATACACACAATCTAAAAGTATAGAAAGTTATACTAAAAAAAAGATAAAAATTACTGAAAAAGATAAGAATTATTCACATAATATATTTGAAATATACTGAGAGTAATATATTCAATATTTAATTGAAGGAAACTTAATCTTAAACTTTAATTGATATTATCACCATGCTCTAACCAACTGAGCTAACCAGCTGCCCGCTTGAATTGATATATACAAATAATCAAATGTAGTCTACGGCCATACCACCCTGAATGCGCCCAATCTCGTCAAATAATCAAATGTAAAGATAAAGTTAAAGACATTCAAAGAATCATACTAATCTTTCATATATACTTTCTGAGAACATAGCTTGAAAATATATGATACTTTAGAAAATCTAAGAAAGAAGATAAGAAGATTTAACTTTGGGTGGTAGGCACAAAATGCAATGTACAGATGGTGTATCACGGAAATGTACACTTTAAATCTATATAATATTATAACCAATGTTACCCAATATATTTGATAAAAAGAAAAAGAAAAAGATACTTGACTATCAGAAATTAATACTTTTAATCTGGAAGTGGAATATAGTAAGCACAAAGGATAACTGTATAGCTGACAAGAGAGAAATAGTCCTTATTAAATCAAGAAATGAGAGAAAAAAAGTGAGAGCTTTGTGGGAAATGATGATTAATAAGAGGATAAGTTATAGGATATGATAAAGAACTATTATTTTTGTTGGTAAAAAGAAAAAAAGGCCATTATACAATCATAAAGTCTACAGGAAGTAATGATATAAAAGAAAACTAAACCAATGGTAAACAAAAGACTTAAATTTAATGACTGAAAGCCTATTTAAATCAGATTTATTGAACCATAAAAAACTAGGTCCTGGCACATACAGTAAATCACCAGCAGCAGTGCTGGGTGAAAGAGCAACATGTCTGTCATCTTAGAGTTGAAGAAATTATTTTTATACATCAAGTAAGGAAAAGAAAGATGCAAGTTGCTTTATAAGAATTGTTTTTTTAATTGATTGATTGATTGATTTTAGAGAGAGAAAGAGAAACATTAATATGTTGTTCCACTTATTTATGCATTCATTGGTTGGTTTTTGTATGTGATTTAACTGGGGATCAAACATTCAACCCTGGCATATCAGGATGATGCTCCAACCAATTGAGCTATGGGGCCAGGGCCTGTTTTAAAAGAATTTATATTGGGACAGGATAAGGTGAAGTAGGAGGGGCAGCTCTATGATAGGAGCACAGACTATGAGAAAGACATACTTACTACTTTTGACTGGTTACAGACAACAATCCTGAAAGTTCATGCAAAGTAGGAAAGCATGACCCATCTAGTGGAGGGCCAGCAGATGCTGATTCAAAGCTACAACATACATTTAGAAATGTGAGCAGATTTTTGTCATCTGGCCCTCAGCTACTTTATTAACAAGCTAATAACTGCTTTGTCTCTTTCTCTCATTTTCTGGCCTGCTGTAATTTTAGCTTAGAATATCTCTCAACTTTTATTTATTTTATTTTATTTTATTTATTTATTTTTTGGTCACAAACTTGGCATGAATTTAGGCAAGTAGTAGACTATTATAGAAAATTATAATCTTTTTGTTTTAAAGCCAAGAAACCTTTCTATTGTCATTGGGTTCAGGACATTATACTCTGACAAAAGAAAATATAATCTTAGTACAATTCAATTCTTCAATGATGGACAAGTATATAGTCATTTTAATGTACTTCCTATTTGTTGATTTTCAACTTTAATATCAACAACGGAAAGAAAGTATACAGTCATGTTTATAAAAACAAATAGAAATATTATCCTTGACAACAAATTTGACAGGTGACAAATGAGGAGGTCACAGTGGGAAATAGCAATGACAGGAAAGAACAGAGATGATGTTATCTTGCCTTAAAATATCAGAGGCATAGTGTTTAAAGCTTTTAGAAAAAAATAATTAAATTTCAAGTTTATTATTACAGTTGACTCATGTTACCTATAATGGAATTAAAAATATCAATACTACTCAGAAATTGAGGTGAGGAAGAAAGAATTTAAGTGAAGTATAATGAACTAAATCCTTACATATCATCAAAGGAGTCATTAGATCATTGGGGGGAAAAAAGAATAACAGTGTTTAACATGTGGAAAGTAAGAAGGAGCAAAGAAAATATGAATAGTTATTAGCACTTGTCTCTGAGATAAGGCCATAGGTATAGAAGGATGGGTTGACTAGTGGTATTTCCAGTTTTAAAAAACCTATACTACCTGATTATTTGGACTGCAATGGAAATGTATTTCTTTGCTTAAAAATTAATATTTATACCAAGATGAACTTTTGATATGGAATAGCTTGAGCACATTGAGATTGGGTTTCCCACTTACAAAACAGACACAAGACTTAAGACACTGTTTTAATGTAGAATTGCCACCAGGAAATATGCTATTCTTTATAAAAATAACTCTGGCGTGTTCATGAAAACCTCACCTGAACTGAATTATTACTCGCTGGTTGAAAACTGACAGAATGATTGCACTCTACATCTTTGGACAAAGCCAGTAATTACTTTACAGAAAACAGGAAGACAAAAACAACTTACATGTCAGTGGCTTCTAATAGCTATAACATTGGACTGAAAATGGTTATAACACTCGGGTACCACTCTGAAGTTTCATATTGGGGCAGATTATATTTTTATTAGAATTTGGGGAAGAAAAAATAATAAAAGTTATGAAAGTGAAGTCCCATTTGAAATTGGCTTTCAATTGACTGAATAAATTTATTATTGATTTTGCTCTTCTATAAGAATAAAAGGTTAATGAAGACAAGCACACTGTTCATTTTTAAGTGCAGATTACATATAATACATGAATGTCTTGATATGTTTCTCCCTCAGACTATGGTAGTATTTATACATCAACTTTATGTGTTAAGATTGGGACCTGTTATGCCACAATATATTTGCTTGGAAGACCTTGACACATTCATAATACTTTCTACTTTATTACTTTGCATTGTAGTATGCCTTATTTTATATGGAGAAATATTAATTTGGAGGCTAAAAAATTAAAAAATTTCCATGTCAACTGGGACAGCTTGACAGAGGAAGAGATGAAAGTAATTTTTTCCTCCTTTAATGAAGGTAAAAAATAAAAATTCATATCAGCAAAATCAAGTTTATTGTCAGTAAGGATACAATGATAAATTTTCAGAGCATCTACTGATAAATAATAGAAAGTTCCATGCATTTTACTATTTGTTACTGGTGACTGGAACAATTCTGGAATCAATCTTTTAAGATTATTATCAATATATTTTACTTATATAGACTTTCTCAACAAAGTTATTCTATATTTCACAAGTAAAATTTTTATGGAATAGAATGAAAAATAAAAGTAATTATTTAAGAGCTTCTGTAAAAAAATAATAACTTCATCTCTAAGTGACCAAATAAATGAGGAAAGATTTGTTTTGTATGTATAAAAAAGGTATTTGTTAACAGCAGATTATTATAATTCTTCATTCTAGTTTTAGAAAAGGCATCTTTTTAATTATAGTTTACATTTTAGATATTTACATACTTTTCTCAAAATTATTAATTTTATTGCCTCTTCTTTCACTAAAGAAATGTGCTACATATAGTAGTTTTCTCAAATTTTACCTAATTCTTAATGAATGAAGAGTAACATTCATTTTATATCTACATAAATTTCACAAGTAAATAAGACTGAACTGGGTGTTAGTGAAATGGAAGCATAAATATCATTTCTACTTTAACAGTTCAAGACTAATGACCCCACTAAAAGCAGACTCTGTACAACAGACGGGGAAGTTCTTTTTCCTGAAGGCAAATGGTTGAAAAATAGAAAATACTATTTGCAGGTCTAATGATTGTTCAATTCACAAAATTCTATGTTGCTGTTAGACCTGATGATGACCACATGACTGAGTCACATTTTTCAAATTTCCATAACATGAAGCATCACATGAGAAATCTGAGTTCTAGAGTCATCTGGGTTTATATGCTGATGCATATAGTATGTTTTGAACACAGCTTTTATATACTTAGCAAAAGGGTATTTCATTTCACCTCATTATGTTTTAGACTTGCAATGATTTTAAACTATTCTATCAATAATGATTAACAAATAACAGAAGAAACATAAAAATAGCTGATTTATCCTAGAGACAAAACCATGACAATAATAAATTAATTTACACTGACATTCATAGTATAAAATATCACTAGTAACTGACTTGAAATACAGTGAAGAGAAATAATACAAATACAGTGACAGATATAGCAATTTTATTTTTAAATATAATTTAGTAAAATACAGCATATGAATAAAATACAGCAAGAAGTCAATACCTTCTGACATTAGTCAAAATATAATGAAAAATAAAAACCAGTATTATTAGCTCTATGATTTCACAGAGGGAAATTGTGTCTCTCCTTTGGCAGATGGCCTATGTGGGGAATAAAATAAAAGGAAACAAATGGCTTGTGTAATGTAGATGGTAAATGTAGCCAACTTTGAGGAGGATCTGGGAAAATTTCTCTGAGCTTGAGTGAGAATCAGCAAGGAAACACACAAGAAGTGAAGAGGGAAATTGAAGAGAAAACACCCAAAGACTAGAGAGAGCAAGAAAGTTTTACAAATTAATGGGGTTGGAAAGACAGCCAATACTTATAATATGTTGAAGGAAAAATACACATCCTGAGGTAAAGCAAAATGTGACAGGTTTGCTTTACTTTGACTACTGAAAATGTTTTTAATAGAGCTCAATAGAAAGATCCTTAAATTATTACAGCCCAGGGCTATACACAAACTAAGGAAAGCTCCAAGAAGGCCCTAAATTTTCATCTCTGGCTGACTTTAAAGAGGCTGTGTGTTAGCAAGATGAGAAGGCTAAGGCAAAATTGCAAATTGTTTTCTTAACTGTTGAAGGTATGCTCAACATGGATCTTATTTTAATCCCAGGCTTTAGGCCAAGGATCTCTTCTTTTTTCTGTATCTGCACTTATTCTTTTTTTTATATAATTTTATTTTTTTAATGGGGTGACATCAATAAATCAGGATACATATATTCAAAGATAACAAGTCCAGGTTATCTTGTCGTTCAATTATGTTGCATACCCACCACCCAAAGTCAGATTGTCCTCTGTCACCTTCTATCTTGTTTTCTTTGTGCCCCTCCCCACCCCCTATCCCTCTCCCATTCCCCCCTCCCCCCCGTAACCACCACACTCTTATCAATGTCTCTTAGTTTCACTATTATGTCCCACCTACGTATGGAATAATACAGTTCCTGTTTTTTTTCTGATTTACTTATTTCGCTTCGTATCATATTATCAAGATCCCACCATTTTGCTGTAAATGTACCGATGTCATCATTTCTTATGGCTGAGTAGTATTCCGTAGTGTATATGTGCCACATCTTCTTTATCCAGTCATCTATTGATGGGCTTTTTGGTTGTTTCCATGTCCTGGCCACTGTGAACAATGCTGCAATAAACATGGGGCTGCATGTGTCTTTACGTATCAATGTTTCTGAGTTTTGGGGATATATACCCAGTAGAGGGATTGCTAGGTCATAAGGTAGTTCTATTTTCAGTTTTTTGAGGAACCACCATACTTTCTTCCATAATGGTTGTACCACTTTACATTCCCACCAACAGTGTATGAGGGTTCTTTTCTCTCCACAGCCTCTCCAACATTTGCTATTACCTGACTTGCTAATAACAGCTAATCGAACAGGTGTGAGGTGGTATCTCATTGCCGTTTTGATTTGCATTTCTCTAATAGCTAAAGAAGATGAGCATCTTTTCATATATCTGTTGGCCATTTGTATTTCTTCCTGGGAGAAGTGTCTATTCATATCCTCTTCCCATTTTTTTATTGGATTGTTTGTTTGTTTGTTGTTGAGTTTTATGAGTTCTTTGTATATTTTGGATATTAGGCCCTTATCTGAGCTGTTGTTTGAAAATATCATTTCCCATTTAGTTGGCTTTCTGTTTATTTTGTTATCAGTTTCTCTTGCTGAGCAAAAACTTCTTAGTCTGATGTAGTCCCATTCATTAATTTTTGCCTTCACTTCTCTTGCCTTTGGAGTCAAATTCATAAAATGCTCTTTAAAACCCAGGTCCATGAGTTGAGTACCTATGTCTTCTTCTATGTACTTAATTGTTTCAGGTCTTATGTTTAGATCTTTGATCCATTTTGAGTTAACTTTTGTACAGGGGGAAAGACTGTAGTCCAGTTTTATTCTTTTGCATGTGGCTTTCCAGTTTTCCCAGCACCATTTATTGAAGAGGCTTTCTTTTCTCCATTGTGTGTTGTTGGCCCCTTTATCAAAAATTATTTGACTATATATATGTGGTTTTATTTCTGGACTTTCTATTCTGTTCCATTGGTCTGAGTGTCTATTTTTCTGCCAATACCATGCTGTTTTGATTGTCCTATAATAGAGTTTGAAGTCAGGTATTGTTATGCCCCCAGCTTCATTCTTTTTCTTTAGGATTGCTTTGGCTTTTCGGGGTTTTTTATAGTTCCATATAAATCTGATGATTTTTTGCTCTATTTCTTTAAAAAATGTCATTGGAAGTTTGATGGGAATTGCATTAAATTTGTATATTGCTTTGGGTAATATAGCCATCTTGATTATATTTATTCTTCCTAGCCAGAACAAGGTATATTCTTCCATCTCATTATATCTTTTTCGATTTCCCTTAACAATGGTTTATAGTTTTCATTATATAAGTCCTTTACATTCTTTGTTATGTTTATTCCTAAGTATTTTATTTTTTTTGTTGCAATCGTGAAGGTGATTATTCTTTTGAGTTCCTTCTCAGTTGTTTCATTGTTGGCATATAGAAAGGCTATTGACTTCTGTATGTTAATTTTGTATCCTGCGACCTTACTGTATTGGCTTATTGTTTCTAGTAGTCTTTTTGTGGATTCTTTGGGGTTTTCAATGTATAGGATCATATCATCTGCAAAAAGTGATACCTTTACTTCTTCTTTTCCGATATGGATGCCTTTTATTTCTTTGTCTTGTCTGATTGCTCTGGCTAGAACCTCTAGTACCACATTAAATAAGAGTGGAGAGAGTGGACAACCCTGTCTTGTTCCTGATTTAAGGGGGAAAGCCTTCAGTTTAGTGCCATTTAATGTGATGTTAGCTGATGGTTTATCATATATGGCCTTTATCATGTTGAGATATTTTCCTTCTATACCCATTTTGTTGAGAGTCTTAAACATAAAATTGTGTTGTATTTTATCAAAAGCCTTTTCTGCGTCTATTGATAAGATCATGTGGTTTTTGTTCTTTGTTTTGTTGATATGGTGTATTACATTAACCGTTTTACGTATGTTGAACCATCCTTGAGATTCTGGGATGAATCCCACTTGATCATGATGTATTATTTTTTAATATGTTGTTGTATTCGATTTGCTAGTATTTTGTTTAGTATTTTAGCATCTGTATTCATTAGAGATATTGGTCTGTAGTTTTCTTTTTTTGTGCCATCCTTGCCTGGTTTTGGTATGAGGGTTATGTTGGCCTCATAAAATGTGTTTGGAAGTATTGCTTCTTCTTCAATTTTTTGGAAGACTTTCTGTAGAATAGGAACCAAGTCTTCTTTGAATGTTTGATAAAATTCGCTGGTATAGCCGTCAGGGCCTGGACTTTTATTTTTGGGGAGGTTTTTAATGGTTTTTTCTATTTCTTCTCTACTGATAGGTCTGTTTAGGCTTTCTGCTTCTTCTTGACTCAGTCTAGGAAGGTTGTATTGTTCTAGGAATTTATCCATTTCTTCTAGGTTGTTGAATTTAGTGGCATATAGTTTTTCATAGTATTCTACAATAATTCTTTGTATATCTACGGTGTCCGTGGTGATTTCTCCTCTTTCATTTTGGATTTTGTTTATATGAGTTCTTTCTCTTTTTTCCTTGGTAAGTCTTGCCAAGGGTTTGTCAATTTTGTTGATCTTTTCAAAGAACCAGCTCCTTGTTCTATTAATTTTTTCTATAGTTTTTCTGTTCTCTAATTCATTTATTTCTGCTCTGATTTTTATTATCTCCTTTCTTCGGCTGGTTTTGGGTTGTCTTTGTTCTTCTTTTTCTAGTTCCTTAAGGTGGGAAGTTAAGTGGTTCACTTGGGCTCTCTCTTGTTTGTTCATATATGCCTGAAGCGATATGAACTTCCCTCTTATCACTGCTTTTGCTGCATCCCATAGATTCTGATATGTCGTATTGTCATTTTCATTAGTCTGTATATATCTTTTGATCTCTGCACTTATTTCTTCTTTGACCCATTCATTTTTTAAAAGTATGTTGTTTAGTTTCCACATTTTTGTGGGATTTTTTTCCTCTTTTTTGCAGTTGAATTCTAGTTTCAAGGCTTTATGATCAGAAAATATGCTTGGTACAACTTCAATTTTTCTGAATTTGCTGATGTTGTTTTTGTGGCCCAACATATGGTCAATTCTTGAGAATGATCCATGTACACTGGAGAAAAATGTATACTCAGTCACTTTGGGATGAAATGTCCTGTGGATGTCTATCATATCCAGGTGCTCTGGTGTTTTGTTGAAGGCCACTATGTCTTTGTTGATTCTCTGTTTGGATGACCGATCTAGAGCCATCAGTGGTTTATTGAGATCTCCAAGTATGATTGTATTTTTGTCAGTTTTTGTTTTAAGATCAATAAGTAGCTGTCTTATATATTTTGGTGCTCCTTGGTTTGGTGCATATATATTAAGAATTGTTATGTCTTCTTGATTCAGTGTCTCCTTAGCCATTATGAAATGGCCATTTTTGTCTCTGAGTACTTTTCCTGTCTTGTAGTCAGCATTATCTGATATGAGCATTGCTACACCTGCTTTTTTTGGATGTTATTTGCTTGGAGTATTGTTTTCCAGCCTTTCACTTTGAGTTTGTTTTTATCCTTGTTACTTAGATGAGTTTCCTGTAGGCAGCATACAGTTGGATTTTCTTTTTTAATCCATTCTGCTACTCTGTGCCTTTTTATTGGTGAGTTTAATCTGTTTACATTTAGTGTAATTATTGATACTTGTGAGTTCCCTATTGCCATTTTATATCTTGCTTTCTGTTAGTTTTGTGCCTTGTTTGATCCTTCTCTTTTGTTTTTCTATCTTTTGTTTTTATTTGGTTGTATTCCATACATCTTTCCTCTGTTGCTATCTTTTTTATCTCATGTGCTTCTGTGGTGGTTTTTTCAATGGTGGTTACCTTTGAGTAATGAAAAGGGTTCCTACCCTGTTCATTGTAGCGAACTATTTTGTGAGTACTTTTGCACTCCATCGTCCTTTGCTACTGTTAATCTCCATCTTCTCCCCCTCTTTCTTTTTGTTGTTGTCACAGTTTAAATTTGGTTTTATTGTGTTCTTCTTGGAGCTTTTACTTGTGGCTCTGTTTTTTTTTTTGTTCTTTGTATCTGATTGGAGAACCCCCTTTAGTAATTCCTGGAGTGGGGGTTTTCTGATGATAAATTCCCTCATCTTTTCTGTATCTGTGAATGTTTTTATTTCTCCTTCATATTTGAAGGATAGCTTTGATGGGTATAGTATTCGTGGCTGAAAGTTTCTCTCTTTCAGGACTTTAAATATTGGGGTCCACTCTCTTCTAGCTTGTAGAGTTTCTGCTGAGAAATCTGATGATAATATAATGGGCCTTCCTTTATATGTTGTATTCTTCTTTTCCCTGGCTGCCTTGAGAATTTTTTCTTTGCTGTTGGTTTGTGTCAATTTCATTATGATATGCCTTGGAGTAGGTTTGTTGGGGTTAAGAAAACTTGGAGTTCTGTTTGCTTCTTGAACTTGAGGCTTTAGTTCTTTCCACAGGCTTGGGAAGTTCTCATCTATTATTTGTTTGAGTATGTTCTCCATTCCATTTTCTCTCTCTTCTCCCTCTGATATACCTATTATTCTTATGATATTCTTTTTGATGGAGTCAGATAATTCTTGTAGGGCTATCTCATTTTTTTTAATTTTTGAGTCTCTTTCTTCTTCTCTCTGTTGTGCCTCAAGTTGCTTGTCTTCTATTTCACTAATCCTCTCTTCTATCTGACCTGTTCTATTAGCTAAGCTTGTTACTTCGTTTTTCAGCTCGTGAATTGAGTTTTTTATCTCTGTTTGATTTGTTTTTATAGTTTCAATTTCCTTGGACATATATTCTTTGTGTTCATTGAGTTGTTTTCTGAGCTCCCTAAATTGCCTTTCTGTGTTTTCTTGTATATCTTGGAGAATTTTTAGGATTTCTATCTTGAATTCTCTGTCATTTAGCTCCAAGGTTTCCAATATATTAAATTTTTTCTCCATAGATTTTTCCTCATCTAGCTTTGTTACCTCTCTTTCTTTTGTATCCATGATATTCGATTTTCTCTTCCTTAATGGCATCTGAGGGTGGTTTTGTTGATAGTATTAATGAGATTTAATAAAGACTAAAAAGTTAAAAAACAAAAAAAAAATCCAAGAGTTGTTTTTTTAAAAAAAAATTAATAATGAAATAAAGAAAAATAAAATAAAATAAAAATTTAAAAAGAAGGAAATTATTCCCCCCCTCCTTTTTTCCTCTCCTCTCCTCTCCCCTCTTTCTTGAGAAAATCTTGTGGTGGACTGTGAATTATAACAAACAATGCCTGTGATGGAGGGCCTGAATTGGGGAAAAGTAATAAAGGGGCAAAAGAAAAAAAAAAGAAAAAAAAAAAGAGCGTATGGACCCACAAAAAGCAAATAAGAAAAAAATTTGGGTCAAGAATAAAATGATTTGCTTTTAGGTGTTGGTTGTCTAAGAGTTATGATGAGAGGAATAAGAGGAAAATGGAAAAATGGGGGGAAAAATTAAAAACTTACTATTGTATTTAGTGGAACAAGAACTAGATAATATGGAGAGCCAGGGATGGGAGCACTGCTAGTGAGTTAAAAAGGTGAAGTAAAAACCCCCCAAAATGCCACAAACATAGGTTTGAGTCCCAAAGATAATTTGTTTGTTATTGAGGTTTGAATGAGAGGAGATGTAAAGGAGAAAGGAAGAAACTAATATAGAGGGAGAAAAGAAAGAGAGAGAGAGAAAAAAAGAGGGAACCACTAAAAGAAGAAAAAAGAAAGGAGAGAGAGAGAGAGAGAGTTAAGGGTTTTGAAGTGCAACCCTCATAGAGAGAAAGGAAGAGAAGAGAAAAGATAATGGGAGATGTAACACTTATGGGTAGTGTAGTTCAAGGAGAGGAGAGAGTAAGACCGGTAGAGAGTTAATCGGCCAAATTGGAGGAGGAAAAAAAGTATCAAGAATGAAGATAAGAGAAACAAACGAACAAATATAATAAAATGGGATAGGTTATAAAGTCTGCAGATTATTCTTGATTTTGAGAGGTTATCTTCTTGCTTTTTCTTTTCTCTCCCTCTTCCTGGTTGGTGACTCTGTACCCCGGGTTCTGCCCCTTTGGCACGCTCAGGTAGAGGTTTGCAGTTGATAAGTCTCTATGGCAATGTCATGTATTGTGCTTTAATCTCGTTGGCAGTTGAAGCTCATTAGCATTTATAGGCTCCGACAGTGAGAGAGTCCGTGTTCCTGGAGCCTTTCTCCTAGTCTTTCCTTCCTCAATTAGTAGCCTGATAATCCAGCTATGGGGTTGCTGCTGCCTCTGCCTGGATAGTAAGAGGCTCAAAGAGCTGGCAACTCCCCAATCTATTTCCACTCAGCACAGGGCTCTGGGTAAGGCTCAGTCAGTCAGAGCTGCTAGCATAATCAGGCAGGCTTTCCGCCCACTCAAAGACCTCTGGCTCTGCCACTCTGTCCGGTAACACAAGCGGGTGCCCACTTCCGGGGCGCTTGGAGGAAACTCTCACTCACTGTCTGCGACCAGGATATCCGGCCAGCAGTCTCACGCTCTGAGTGAAACCCCCAACCGCAGGGAAAAGTTGCAGCGTTGGAATCGAGTCTCGCTCCGTCCCCGTGTGCGGCTTTTGTAAGGCACTGGGGCGGCTCGAGATTCCGCTTTGGCCCACACAAAGGCCCCTGACTCTGCCCCTCTGTGCGATAACACGGGCGCGCACTGCTGAGGCACTCGGAGGAATTGCTCCTTATCTGCGTGCAAACCAGGATATGAGGCCGTCTGCATTTCCCTCTGAGTGAAACACTCTCCAGCACGGAAAATCTCCACCGTTGGAATTAGTTCTCACTCCCTCCCATGCGTGGCTTTCCCAGGGCGCTGGGGCTGCCCAGAGACTCTGCCCTCGGCCCACAGAAAGGCCTCTGACCCTGCCTCTCCGTGGGGCAACACGGGCACCCACTCTCGGGGCGTAGGAAGAAATTCTCGCCCACTAACTGCACACCGACCAGGAGACCGGGTAAAATGGCCGCTCCGCTTGTCTTTCTTTGTTTGGGTTTGGTGCGAGTGTTAGCTTGTATTGCCCGGGTTGCCACAGGATCAGATTTTCCTCGGCTTGGATCTCCGTGCCACAGCCTGGTTCGGCCGTTTGTGCCGCGGCGGCCTGGATCTATTCACCCCCTTTGCCCGCCTCAGTTTCTATATTCACAGTTACCAGAGAAAGCCACCCTGTTTATGTTAGTGAGGAAGGCGGAGCATTTCTTACTCCCTATTTCCTTCGGGGTTTGGTTATATATTTAGCCAATTTTTCACTCAATCATTCCTTTGGGTGTATTGCGAAGCATCTGGAAGCTCCAAGTATAGGTTTTTCTGTTTCTGGTTGAAGATCTTGTTGAGTTTTGGGGGAGATTTATCGGTATCGCTTCCTACCCCGCCATTACTCTGACGTCATCTGCACTTATTCTTTTGCTTATTCTTTTGGGGATCTTAACTGACTTTATGACAAATCCTCTAGAGGCATACACATATATATGCCTCCATAGGTATATATATATATATATATATATACATTATACATATATGTAATTATATATTCAATATATATTAGTATTTTAATAAGAGAGATAGAGAGAGGGACTGATAGGAACAGACAGGCAAGAAGGGAGAGAGATGAGAAGCATCAATTTTTTTTGACACTTTAGTTGTTTATTGATTGCTTTCTCATATGTGCCTTGACTGGGGTCTCCAGTAGAATGAGTGATCTCTTGCTCAAGCCAGCAACCTTAGACTCAATCCAGTGACATTGGACTTCAAGGCAGTGACCTTTGGACTCAAGCCAGTGACCATGGGGTTATATCTATGACCCCACACTCAAGCTGGTGAGCCCACACTCAAACCAATGACCTCGTGTTTTGAACCTGGGTCCTCTGCATCCCAGGACTATAGTCTATCCGCTGTGCCACTGCCTGGTCAGGTCTATGGAGTCATTTTTTACTTAACATGATCTAAATCTTAAACTCCCCTCTCCACATCTCTTATTTCATTAATATTTCCCTTTATCAATTCATGGTAAACATATTATTTCAGTTTTATAGGACAAAATCTTTGGAGTTGTAGAGGCTTTGATGAGTGTAGAATGAAAGGAGGGAAAATGAATAAATTATCAAGTTATTTCCTTTTTAATTTAGACTATGGTGAGTGCTAATGATTAAGTTCTTTCCTACAGAATAATTCTTTCTTATACTTGTGGTGGATCATCCAGTATTAATTTTTCTCACATTGGAGTATGTCATTTAAACTAGTGGGCTTATGTTTTCTATGTTTCACAATGACAAATTTTCTCTTGTTAAGTAAAGCTTTCTTAATTTAGAATAAAATATAAATAAATTCTCAGATAATCACAAGTGCATCTCAATCTACTTAGCTAAAATAACATCCATGAGATTGATGGATTGATATTGTCATAACATTTTAGTCACATACTTGTTATAATTGATTAGTTTTACTCCATGAAGAATTAATCCTACTTTTTGAGTGAAATTTTGCCTTTTAAAGGGCCATCCAAACCCCAACTTGTTTGAGGCTACACTACTTTCTCACTAATATAGCTCTTACATTATTCAAGTAGCTCATCAACTTGTTTCTTTACAATATAGAAATTTAACACTGCAAGAAATATTAAGAGATCAAAACATATTTATCCTAAATTCATTTTTTAAATTACATAATATAAAGTAGTTTATCAGGATAAAAATATATCATTCTTTCTAATATCTCTACTGATGATAACAAAACACAACCTACTTTTTTGACCATTCCTACAAGATAGAAAGGAGAAGGAAAAGCAATAACAGTGACTGAAAAGTAAAAGCACTAAAAACTAATGTTTTCATTGGGAGGAAACATTTTATACAAGTTTCTACTAATTTTTATCATTTTAAAGGTAAGTAACCATGGGTCTGACACAGTATAATTGTAAAATTATGTATGAAAATACTGGTATGCAATAAATATGTATTGAAGAAGACACTTTCTTCCAGTTTAAGTTCCATAAATACACGGTTGATTAATACCCAAAAGAAGGATATGTTTTACTTTCCTTAGCTATTTATACATAAGTGGAGCCCAAGTAAAAAGGATGGCCATGATGTAACTCTTTACATTTTTACAAGAGAAAAACTTAAACATGAATTATAATTGCATAGATGATGAACTCAGGAAGATGGGAAGCTCAGCTACCCATACTTATAAGACAGGCATTTATGACAGTATTAAATGTAGGATTTCAGAAACTTTTATTATTTACATTTGATTACATGGTATATCATAACACAGAGTAAAGAAATTATATTGCAAATAATCAGATGTTTATATACAAAACTAAGGTATAAATGGACAAAACGATCAGAAGTTTTATAAGACTACTATTCTGTTTACACTGCTTTGTGATTTAGTGACCATGATTAGTAATTATATTGATAAATGTGATAACAGTGTTTTCATATCTTACAACTGATTATGGAACTTTTTTATATTAAGAAGTCTCCAGTTGTTGAAACCTGTATGTTTTGGTACCACCTATGCTACTACACCTACGACTCCTAAATTGTATTATTTAAACAGAATTGACTTATCTATTTATTTCTCAAGGGCTCCTGTTTACCAGGAATTGTTCCAGATGGCATAGAAGAGATGTGAATGTTTGTTGTACCACCTCAGAGGAAGGAGGAATCACAGAAAGGATACAGAGGGCGAGTGATGTTTGATCAGAGTTTTTGTGAGAAGTGTTAGAAAAGGCATTCTTGACTAAAAGAACAATGTTAGAAAGAATAAAGAGAATGTTTGGGGTTACTAAGGAATTTAGAAATATTGTGATTTAGGTGGTGTTAGGTGTATAATCAAATATAGTGACATATGACAAAATTCATGTAGGAGATAACTGATTTTTTTAAAGATGAAAGAAGTACTTATTTCTTACTTTTCCATTGAAATTTAATGTAAAATTACTAAAAATAAACTGGGAGCAAACTATTTCATATTATGTTGGAGATGAGACAGAAACAATATAATTCAATTTGCTCATGTTATTAAGAAAAAACAAAACAAAAAAACTATCTACCAGTGAGTTTACATGATTCTACCAAGGTCACACAATCAGTATAGCTGACTTAAAAATAGAGCCTTAATTGAGCCATGCACTTTTCTAAAAAATAACCACTACAGTGTGTCCGTAAAGTCATGGTGCACTTTTGACTGGTCACAGGAAAGCAACAAAAGACAATAGAAATGTGAAATCTCACCAAATAAAAGAAAAACTCTCTCAGTTTCATACCTATTCAGTGCAGTTCAATGAGAGCCCATGCACAGATTTTTTAGGGCTCCTTAGGTAGCTATCCCGTATAGCCTCTACAGACTCGTCACTGACTGATGGCCTACCAGAACGGGGTTTCTCCACCAAACTGCCGGTTTCCTTCTACTGCTTATCCCACCGAGTAATGTTATTCCTATGTGGTGGTGCTTCGTTATTAATGCAACAATATTCACGTTGCACTTTGGTGACGGATTCAAATTTAGGGAGCCACAGAACACACTGAACTTTCCTCTGTACCATCTACATCTCGACTGGCATGGCCATGGGCACTCCGCTGTATACATGGTGCTACGTCATCATCTGCACATGCACACATGCTGCCACATCATCCTACAGAAACTGGGAGCATTTTTCTTTTATTTGGTGCAGATTTCACACTTCTATCATCTTTTGTTGCTTTCCTGTGACCGGTAAAAAGTGCACCATGACTTTACGGACACACTGTATATTGATGGACTGTGAAGAAAAAAATAGAACTAAGGCAAGAAAATTGCCCTATTGTTAATGGTGAAGATGGTAGACACTTTCTTGTTTCTTAGGTTGGTGTTTCTCTAAATATAAAGTGACTTCTCAAAAAGAAAGAGTGCTGTGTGATACATATCATTTTTTTTTGGCATGAAATAAAATATTCACAAAACAGCAAAGTTGTCAGATTTTTACTACATGATCCCATTTCTACACAAAGCTGATTTGTGTAGCCTTGGACACCTGTACCCACAAGGACAAACATTTCTTTTTCTGGAAATTAAGAATTGAGGTATTAAAAGGCTGAGAAAAATGTTCATGTAAAGTTAGAGCAAGAAATCGTATCCTGACAAGCTAAAAGCATGTGTGAGATAAAGTTACAGGCATTGAAGGCAAGGAAGCATGAATGATATTGAGAAATTGTTCACTGACAGAAAAATGGATTAGATCTACAGCAAGTAATGACAAAGAGATATGAAGAAGAAGTTGATTAAAGCACCCCATTCCCTAGATGAATTTCACCTGAGGCCCAGCAAAGTGACATTTCTTCTTTTGGGGGGCTATGAGTAATATTTATAAGGGCTATCATATTGGTGTTGTGTAGTACCAACATAGGACATTTGCAACCAAAGAATTTTGATTAGAACAATCACAGTATTAACAAATTGCTCCTACATCTCTGCTACCACTTTGTGATAGTTCTACTTTGACAATGCTAATTCACATTTTGAGCAGCCACTGTTTTTCCTTCCTGTAAGTGGTTTTGATGTCCTCTACCTCCTCCAAATAATCATCCTGTACTATTTTAGCTATTTAAAGAGAAACTACCTACTTTTCTTTATTTGGCTTCACAGATACTACTCTAAGGTAATGGAAAAATTCACTGGTTTTTTTGAGTATGTTATGCTTTTTAATCAGAGAGACAGATTCAGAATCACCTTTAGAATGGAGTACAGCATCAATAAGTCATCTTTCTCCAAGTGTTCAAACAAAGCGTCATTTAGCTGAGTGACTGACTTGAAAATCTGAACAATGCAGGAGTTACTTGGTGGTTCTCCTTTACCTCTTCATACTCCATTGTTGTAAAAGGGATAGTGAAGAGTGAAACAGCTGTAGGCGACATTCTGTAGCAATAGACATGTAAGTTACTTTTTTACTAGTTTTTTGTCAGGGTAATAGACCATTATAAATCATTATCACATTGATGAAAAAAATATATATATAATTAGATTTAGTTGAAACACATAGTTATACTATATCAGACATAGAAAGAGGAAATTTAAAAGTATATACCACAACTATTTAAAAATTATTTTACTTAAGAAGACTCATATCTTGGTTATTAAGAAATGGCTGCCCTATTTATATAACAAAAATTATCATTTCTTAAAAGCCCCCCACTCGACTCTTACTATAGAACCACAGACCTGAAAAGATTAAAGAAAAATATATTTCAGTCCTTAGGCTCTCAAAAAATGAGTAGTATGCCAGGACAATTGTATAATCATGTAACTAACTTTGCCCACATTTCCTTCAGGAAATTATATGAGTTAATATTCACTGCATGGTCCTCCATTTATGCAAGACAGAAGTCATTGTTAGGCCTCATTATCTACATCAAACTATAGTTAACTTTTATAGGTCATGAATTTCAAGCAGGCAGTACATACCAGGCACCAGTTAAAAGGACTTTTCTCCTCAGGCTTTAACCTCACTGCAATGGACTGAACGTCTCTGCTCCCTCAAAATGTGTATGTGAGACTTAACCCTGTGTGTGATGGTATTTGGAGATGGTGCCTTTGGGAAATAATTCCACTGATGAGTTAGTTCATGAGCCTTTATAATGGAATTAGTGCTCTTAAAAGAAAAAATACAGAAGAGCTTGCTCTTTCTCTTTCTCTCCCTCTCTGCGATGAGAGGACACAGCAAAAATTTGGTTGCTTGGAGGGTGAGCCCTTACCAGGAACTGAGTTAGCAGGCAACTGGATCTTGTACTTCCCAGACTCCAGAACTGTGAGAAATAAATTGCTGTTGTTTAAACCACCCAGTCTATCTTATTCTGTTATGGTAGCCTGAGTAGATTCACCAAATCTTTTTATCTATACTGTTCCTGTTCACTCCCTATGAATGATATAAAGTCTTAACCTTGTTTTCTTAGAATTAGCCTCATATATTTTTGCCATGAGTTGTTTAGATTTAATGAAAAATGTAAAATTGTTTCTTTAAGCTTGTGTCACACATAACTTTTCATATTCATATAAATTCTAATCCTAAACTTTCTTGACTAATATCCAATTGTTATCCTGAATGTCACAACATCTAGAGCTGTGTTGATACCTTTCACAACCTAGTTCAAGCCCTGTGTTTTTACTAAAGTATACTAAAACTATTTTCATCCCCCGTCAATAGATGACTGGATAAAGAAGATGTGGCACATATACACTATGGAATATTACTCAGCCATAAGAAATGATGACATCGGAACATTTACAGCAAAATGGTGGGATCTTGATAACATGATACGAAGCGAAATAAGTAAATCAGAAAAAACCAGGAACTGCATTATTCCATACGTAGGTGGGACATAAAAGTGAGACTAAGAGACATTGATAAGAGTGTGGTGGTTACGGGGGGGAGGGGGGAATGAGAGAGGGAAAAGGGGAGGGGGAGGGGCACAAAGAAAACAAGATAGAAGGTGACAGAGGACAATCTGACTTTGGGTGATGGGTATGCAACATAATTGAACGACAAGATAACCTGGACTTGTTATCTTTGAATATATGTATCCTGATTTATTGATGTCACCCCATTAAAAAAATAAAATTATTATTAAAAAAAACAAAACTATTTTCATCCTCACTGGCTTATCAGTATACTAAATGTGTCACCACTTTCAAGGTCATCACTGTCAAGCTCTCAGTTTGGGGTCCTTTTTCGGTCATCACAGGGCTGAGTTGCTTTAATTTCAGGGCATCTTCTCTCTTGTTGTGTTCACTCCCAAAAGATCACTCAGGTATTAGTGCTTCTTCAGTTGGGATTATTTGGTCCTTTTTTCCATATTCTCCTTTCTATAAGGTTTTCTTCCCTTCTTCTTTTCCTCTATATTTCCATCTTTGAACACATGCATCCAGATCTTTGTTTCACATTTAGATCAGATTATTTTGAATTTACTTATCAAGAACGTGTGGGTTTTGTTTTCTGTTTATTCTTGGGTTATTCACAAATAATTGTTGGCCCTGGGAATGATTGGATGGAAAAATCTCTAGGAATATTTGCTGAAGACTTGATAAGCGCCAAATACCAATTAATACTGGAAATGTGATTTCCTCCCACTGGTATTATTTTTTAAGATTCTATTTATTGATTTTAGAGAGAGAGAGCAAGGGGGGAGCAAAGAGCAGAAAGCATAAACTTCTAGTAGTTGCTCCTCGTATGTGCCGCGGCTAGACAAACTTAGAGTTTTGAACCCCCAACCTTAATATTCCAAGTCAACTCTTTTTTATCTAGTGCACCACCACCACAGGTCAGGCTCCACTAGTATTTTTGTTTTCTAATTTTTATAGCACTTGTCTCTACCATTGATTTGACAGGTGATAGTATGTTGTGCTTTGTTGGTTGGCATTTTATTTTTCTCATTGTGTGTCAAAACATTGAGATTGGCCATTGTGGCTCACACTGATGTTGATTCTTTCATAATCCTAGCATAATACCTTGTACATATATAGCATTTATTCAATAAATTATTGTTGAGTTGAGTTTTTCAAGGTTGGAGAATATGAGAGTGGAATTTATATTTATTACTATAACCTTTTATAATTCTATAATTTAAGAAACTAATTGAATTAAACTAATACTCTGAAAATTTCAGCAAATTCATTTCAATTCATTTTTAGCCTTATTCAGAAATTTAAAGTTTAGGCTATTTCTCACCACAAATTTTGTTTCTTCAGAACTGAAGCCAAAATATGTAAGCTAGATGTTGAGGGCTACAGTTTAGTAGTTACAAAATTGGGCCTAGAACTTGAATTTTTTTTGCAAACTTCTCTAGCTAAAAGTTACATTATAATAAGATAAATTATATCTCCTTGGAGAAAATTTAATATAAAATAATAAAGGGTTACTTTGGAGTAGGTTTTCCTGCCTCTTTTAGGAAAATGACAGGATATGATTAAACAAATAATTAAATACGGAAGAACATTAGTGGTCATACTGCCCTGCTATCTTGCTCCTCAATAAGGAAGAAATGCTTCATTAGTAAAATTCTACTTTGTAATGGACATGTATTTCCATAATTCTTGTAGAAAAAAGAATTTTTCTTTTTCAAGCAATCAAATGTAAAAGTTAACTTTGGATTTCAGAGATTTTAATTTGATTACTACTATTAAATTATTTATTAGCACCTAGGGTTTGATATGTGTGTGTGTGTGTGTGTGTGTGTGTGTGTGTGTGTGTGTGTGTGACAGAGACAGAGAGAAACAGAGAGAGAGAGACAGATAGGGACAGACAAACAGGAAGGGAGAGAGATGAGAAGCATCAATTCTTTGTTGCAGTTCCTTAGTTGTTCATTGATTGCTTTCTCATATGTGCCTTTACCGGTGGGCTACAGCAGAATGAATGACCATTGCTCAAGCCAACAACCTTGGGCTCAAACTGGTGAGGATTGCTCAAACCAGATGAGCCTGTGCTCAAGACAATGACCTTGGGGTTTTGAACCTGGCTCCTCCGTTTCTCAGTCCCAAGCTCTATTTACTGCACCACTGCCTGGTCAGGCCTGGGTCTGATATTTCGCCTCTGCTAATAAACAAATATATCAGTTTTGCAATATTGAAAATATTTGATACAATGTTTATCTCTGGTTTGAGGCTCTAATTTAAATAATTACATTTTGCTAAATTCAAAGATTAATCTCAAAGTGTAGATTCACTGTTATGAAGCTCAAAAAATACTGGCAAAGCATCTTGAATCCTTCTAAAGGAATAATAGTTATGTAATGCTGAACTAAAAAAGATATTAAAGAGATATTAAAGTTTTGAGGTTTCCTTTTATAAAAGCAGCATCTGATATATATATAAGTTTAAAATGTTAGCCTCTTGTTTTTTAACATACATCCACTCATACTCTTCTATTTGAAAACTAAAAAATTAAGATTTTAAGTGTATTAGCTTAACATTAAGTTAGCTCATATGAAGAAACACCAAAAGAAAAAACAATAAACTTATTTTATAAATTTTCATTTATTTTTTGTTTATTCATTTTAGAGAGGAGAGGGAAAGACAAGAGAAAGAGAGAGGAGAGACAGAGAGAGAATAGGGGGAGGAGCTGGAAGCATCAACTCCCATATGTGCCTTGACCAGGCAAGCCCAGGGTTTTGAACCAGCGACCTCAGGATTTCCAGGTCGATGCTTTATCCACTGCGCCACCACAGGTCAGGCAAAAAATGAACTTATTTTAATTTAAAGCAACTCTATATAAGATATTGGCTGGAAAAGAACTTTTTTTTAACACATGCTGTATCTATCACAATAGAAATTTTATTTACTGTAGCTTATGTTTGTTTGTATATTAATTCTAGGGCTGTGACTATATAAAAAATCTTTTAAGAGCTAACACATAAAATTTGTATCTATCTAAATGGTCTGTGATTATTATAAAAAAAATGTAGCCTGTAAAGTTATAGAAGAAAAGAAATCATTGATTCTTTTATTTCCATTTCAGTTGTTTTAGAACCAAACAGATAAGGCATGGTATCCAAGAAATAAGTTGGTGTCTCCACTTAGTAGAATCTGGAGGTCAATTATCTATGCCTTTCTACGCTTTTGGCTACCCAATCACAGAACTTCTGTGGTTCTGGGATTTTCAGAGTAGGTAATCTAGTGATTCTCATTTATAATTGTATTATTAAAACATTAAAAGTATATATTAATTTGCAAAAATATATATATATTAATTTTCATCCTAGCTCTATTAATTATGTTTGTATAGCATTAAAAATTACATAAATGTGAAGAGACTCAATTATTCCTTTGTTAACTGTGGAGCATAAAAGTAAGCTGTCTATGAGCCTGAGTCCTGGGCTCATATCCCAAGTCTGGTACTTATGAGTCATTATATCTACAAAGCAGTTGCTTAACTTTATATGCCTCATTGTCTTCTTCTGTAAAAGAGGATAATTATAGTACTTAACTCTTAGGGTTGATGTTCTGATTAAATAAATTAATGTGTATAAAGCATTCCAAACTCTATGTAGAAATATTAAATATGCATACACATAACAGATAGATATATGGAACATCTAGCCCAATAGGTGGTTTGTAATAAATATTAACTATTATCATGATTTTACTGATTATTTTAGATATTCTTTTTTAATTGAATTTACTAGGGTGACTGGTAAATAAGATCATAGGTTTCAAGTGAATATTTCTATGATACAAATCTGTATAGTGCATTGTGTGCCATCACACAAAGTCAAATCATCTTCAGTCACCATAAATTTGGCCCTCATTACCCTTTACTCCTCTCCACACCCTTGCCTCTGATATCCTCCATGCCATTGTCTCTGTTTATAAGTTTCAGTTTTATATTCCACGTATGAAAAAAATCATCTGGTTCTTTGTATTCCAGAAATATATGTAGCACATATATGCTTTAACAAAAAAAATACAAAAGTGAATATATAAAGATGTGGAATTCATATATGTTAAAAACAGTATGATATTAAGTAAAAAATGAGTAGAAGAAGAAAGGGAGAAAGTTAGGAGAAATTTTAAGAGTGAAGATGATTCAGAAATAATTTTTGGTTTCAGTACAAAAATGAAGAACAATATATTTAATCTATGACTACCATTTATATAGAGAATATTGAGGGTAATAAAATACTGAGAATGTGATTCTCATTATATTAAGAATGTATTCCTCTCTTTTGCAGAATTTTCAAGGGTCTGAGCAAATAACAGAAATTCTTTTTATAATATATTTTTGTGTACTAACAACAAAGAAAGTGAATCTGACTAGATATTGTCTAAATTCCCTCCAGTTCTATTAGTTCTTTATTTTATTATTAAGGGAACCAAAGTTTTATCACAGTGGGATACTACATATTTTGATTTGTGTTTGCTTGGCAAACATATTTTATCTGGAAGTTCTTAATACAACAGAAAGTAATCTTGACAATCTTGCTTTGGACACCTGAATAAAAATGTGACCTGAACAAGATTTTGATATATATCATGTTTTATTTATTTATTGTTTTATTTGCTTCATCTGTTGCTAACATGATTTTTCTTGTCAAAGAATGTTAACAGTGTTTACATGTATGTTTGATTGCTAAATTATTTCATTATGGAGTTATATTTAGGCATAAATTTATAAAACTATGGAACACATTAAATCTTTAAGAAAACATCTATTAAAATTTTGCAGTAAATAATGGCTAGAGAGAACTCCATAGTTAAACTTATATCTAGATATCTATATAATGGTACATAAAGTATAATAATCTTATTCTCGAAGGGTAGCAAAAGAAAAAGAGTGAACTCTAGAGTTAATAATTTACATGCAGCTGTACTCTTAAGTATTTTGCAGAGTCCATAGCTTGTACGTGCAGCTAATTTTCATACCCCTCAGGTCAGAAATTGATGAATTCCATTTAAGGAAAAATAGTAGTAGAAAGATAAATGAACTTCCCAGCTACTCGAGGCTTTACTAGTCTGTGGCAGTCTTGAATAACTAGATACTGTTAGGACCTTGTGGCATTAGATTGCTAGGCACAGTATAAGGTCAGCTCCAAAGATACTGTTAAAGCTAACAAAATGGATAAAAGAGGGCCTAAATATGTTTAAAGAGTAAGTTTCTCCTGAGAAAAAATATGAAGCTCCTTAATAGAAATATACATCTCATTTTAAGTTAGAATTTAAAGCTGCAGAAAAAAATATTAATAACTAAAAAATAGAAAATATGGGAGATATTATGCCAGAAAATTTTTTGAACATAAATCAATCAGCACCTCTGCAGGAAAAATTCATAGAGCACTTGAAATTAATTTTAAGCTTTTAAAGCAAGTTGTAAACTTGAAGAACACTGAAAAGGAGAGGCTGAAGGCAGAGAGGACTGGTGGAATTTAGAGAAACATTTTTTTGTTAGTTTTCATTGTTACATGGAGAAGCCAAGAATGTTGGAAATGTGTCAATGCTGGTATCAGAGAAAGAGGTTCTAGGCCTCTTCAAAGTCCTTTCTGGATCTTTTTCCCAATGTCTGTGCTTTACAGAAATAAGGTTTATAGCATTATTTCTCCACTTTAAAACAAGCTTATGATCTTTCTTCATTGAAGCAGTTTTCAGTGAGAAGTTTGGGGATGGTGAGGTAAATTGTTGAATTATTATGGTTCTTGAACCTACTACCTACACTGTTCATACAAGGTCCTTCTTGACAATGGTAACTGCCTTAAAGAAGTCTGCCAAGCCTATAAACCTACCATCTTTTCCTAAATCCTAACCTAAGTAAGAGTGAATGATAGCTTACTGCGCAAGTGCCTTTTTCTTAAGTCTCTATTATTTTATTTTATTTTATTTTTTTCATTTTTCTGAAGCTGGAAACGGGGAGAGACAGTCAGACAGACTCCCGCATGCGCCCCACCGGGATCCACCCGGCACGCCCACCAGGGGCGACGCTCTGCCCACCAGGGGGCGATGCTCTGCCCATCCTGGGCGTCGCCATGTTGCGACCAGAGCCACTCTAGCGCCTGAGGCAGAGGCCACAGAGCCATCCTCAGTGCCCGGGCCATCTTTGCTCCAATGGAGCCTTGGCTGCGGGAGGGGAAGAGAGAGACAGAGAGGAAAGCGCGGCGGAGGGGTGGAGAAGCAAATGAGCGCTTCTCCTGTGTGCCCTGGCCGGGAATCGAACCCGGGTCCTCCGCACACTAGGCCGAGTCTCTATTATTTTAGATTCCAATCATCACTAAACAGTAATATACCAGTTGGCCAGAATAGATTAAAAAGAGTTATCCTGCAGTGTCCACAGTTCATGTAATAGTTAGGCTATATAAGCAATAAAGTTTATGTAGCCAAATAGGATTCAGAACAGAATATGATGATATTTTAAAGGATATCTTTTTTATAAGCATGAGGTGGTTACTATTAGAGAAATTATTTATTTGGAGATATAAATACCAAAAAATAATAGCTACATCAGGGATCCCCAAACTTTTTACACAAGGGGCCAGTTCACTGTCCCTCAGACTGTTGGAGGGCCGGACTATAAAAAAAACAACTATTAACAAATCCCTATGAACACTGCACATATCTTATTTTAAAGTAAAAAAACAAAAAACAAAAACGGGAACAAATACAATATTTAAAATAAAGAACAAGTAAATTTAAATTAACAAACTGACCAGTATTTCAATGAGAACTATGCGCCTCTCACTGACCACCAATGAAAGAGGTCCCCTTCCAGAAGTGCAGCGGGGGCTGGATAAATGGCCTCAGGGGGCCTCATACGGCCCATGGGCCATAGTTTGGGGACCCTTGAGCTACATGAACAAAGAACTAAAAGTAAAAGGAATGAAGTAAATAATAAACAAAATGTATGCGACTCTGATGAAAATAATGTCTGAGTGATAAGATGTGTTCAGGAAGTGAGGCTTTACAATCTAACTTTACAGGTTGGAACAAAAGTAGGTTTACAGTTGTGAGTATGAAAAACAGAATTTATTATTTTTTAAATTTTATTTATAGATTGACTTTAGAGAGAGACGAAAGAGGAGAGAGAGAAAAACACTGATTTGTTGTTCCACTTATTTATACATTCATTGATTGATTCTTGCATCTGCCGTGACAAGAGACTGAACCCATGATCTTGGTGTACTAAAAGGACTCAACCAACTAAGCTATCCAGTCTGGGTATCATTGTCATCTTGGTTACCTAGACTAAAAAATTCAAGCATGAAAAGATTATGTGATTTATCTGAAGTCACAAAAATAGTTGAAGTTATTCCACAATCCTAAATTTCTTCCTTTTAGCTGTGTTCTTTTCCAGATATACCATAGTGTTCATTAAAAAACAAACAAACATGTAACGCAGTTGCCATGATGTTTCAATAATGTGAATTAGAAATTGGTTTCATAATTTCTTTACTTCTGTCCCTATAGCTGAGAGACATTTTATTAACAAAAGGTAAATATAGAATTTCATGACTTTTCGAACTTTTTAAATTTTAATTGGAAACTATCACATAAAAAGAGAAACTTGAAGGGGAATAAATGATAATGAAAGGAGACTGACGGGGTAGTGAACACACAATACAATATACAGATGATGTATTGTAGAATTGGACCCCTGAAACCTCTATAATTTTATTAATCAATGTTACCTCAATAAAGTTAATTAAAAATCGAGAAATGACTAAAATTAGAACATTGTTTGAACTGTATTTTTCATATACCTTTTATATTATATATCATATATACCACTATTAAGATATTTACTTTAATGTTTATTATAAAAAAGATAGAAAAGTTTTCTAGAAGTTTTTTTGTGTATGTAAACATACAGAAATACTCACTGATATGCACTTTTAATTTTACTTAATACCCAATTATTTATATAGATAGTATTGTATCATGTATATTTTGGCATTTTGATTTTAATTCACTATAGAACATTTTTCATTATGTTACTTTTGCACTTGGCTTCCAGAACAACTCTTTCTTTAGTTTTTCTTCAATCTTATTAGGTATTTCATTTCAGATTATTTAACACTTGTCTTAGCCTACATTTTGGAGTAAATATTGAATCAGTGCTGGGTTCAAACTCTAAAATGCTTAAATCACTTCGCTCCTTGATTTAAACTCATTCCTTGTTCATGTCATTTAGTTTCTTGGATTTAAATGTCATTTATAAGCTAATTGCTCCCAAATTAATACCTCCAGACCTGATATTTTCCCTGAACTCTTGATTCACAAATATGTGAATTAGTTGGAATCTTCTCTCTGATATATAAATGGGCTCTCCTCCTGAAGATATTCAAAACAGAATTTTTTATTTTCATTCTGAGACTTGGTCATTTTAGAATTTATAATAAAACACTCAGTGTTATCAGAAAATGGGTTCCCAAGGCCAGTGTGGAGTTAGTTTATAAAACACAAACACTGCTTTTTCGTCTTGTGGTTGGTCTCTGTCATGTTTGTTAACTTCTGTAAATTTGTAATCTGTCGAGTCGTCTCTCGTTCTAGATAAGGATGTGCTTTTGTAGTTAATTTTGCATTTTCAAGTTTGTATTCTTTTATATAAATGGCATTATATAAATGGTAACTCTAATATTCTACTAGTTCAAACAAACAAACAAACAAACAAAAAATCTGTGGTAACACTTTTAAAGCCTCCCTTTTTCACACCTGATTGCCAATTTATTAGTAAATTCTTTCAGTTCTGTTTTCAAAATATACCAAAGATTTGACATCTTCTTTACTAGCTCCATTTTCATTGCTTTAATCCAAGAAAATGTTATATTTTTCACTTCCTTAGGTAATGGTGTTCTAATTGGTTTTTCTGATTCCACCTAGAATTATACTGGAAATTGTTTTTAGGCAGAGCATTATGACATAATTTTAAATTTATTATCCCATGGAGAGTAAGAAGAGTTAGTCTACAGTGAAGATTTAGCTTTCTATACCTCTAGTGAGCATTACTGAAGACAGGAGAGATGACAAGATGAAGAAGGATGAAGTGCTAATAAGCAAATTTAAAGGTCTTCTTGCGTCCTGGTTTAGCTTTGGCTGTTTTATAAAAAGCATCTCCTAATTGCCAAGCAACTAGTAGAAAAATCTGTAAGAAGCATAATCACTTTCCTGTAGCATTTAAAAAAATATCACTCTAGTTTAGGAATTACAGATTAATTACACTCAAGTGTAAAGTCTGAAACCATAAAGCATTTAATCCACTTGCTTCTTTTGTGCATTCATTGAAGCTAGCTGAGCAAATCTCTTCACGTGATGTTCCTATTAGGAATGATTTCTAGTAGGCGTCATTCTCATAATCTTAAAAGTACCTTTGCCCCCACTCTGAGATATCTTCAATTATAGAGTGCTTTGCAGGTTGTAAAGTTTTTCACATCCTTTATCATATTTTAACTTATTTATTTGTTCTTTCAATTATATTTATGTATGATTGCTTCAGATTCTGGGGAACTTTGATTTTTTTCTTGAGAAAAATTACAAATGAAACAGATACATTCTCTCTCTTCATTGAGCTCACATTTTCACTTGCTTAACTTGAACTTTCCCTACACTACACAGTTTCTGAATAAATTAATTTTAAAATGCATTCTGTATTTTCTTTCCTGTCTGATTTTTCCTGCTGATGTTTTCTCTGCTTAGAATATCTTTTCCAATCTTTGCATGCTAAAATCTTATCTATCATCACAGGTCAAAATTAACCCCCTTTTAAAATTTCTGATTTTTCTAGCTTGAAATATGTTCTCCCTCCCATGAACTCAAATAAGGCAAATATATTCATATCTTTTTAGTTTACTTTTCTACCTGGTATAATAATGCTGAGTTTATCTGTAACTTGCTGACTATATTGTATATATCTTATAGACAGTAAATTTATCTTATTTATCTTTGTACCTCATTACCCCTACCCTCTTTGTGTCTCAGATAATATAAGAAAATTAATGAATGCTCAAAATAATTCTGGAAATATTGATCTTATTTAATATTTGACAGCATATGATAGAAATTGAAGAAATAAGAACTAGAAACACTGTATACATATAATAAATAGTATATCTTATTAATTCACATGGTAACATGATTTAATTAGTTTTAATTTATCACATCTCATACCTGATAATTTCTGAAAAATAAATTTTTTATGCATAGCATGATGTGAAAGTCAGGATATGGAATTTATCTGTCTATGGAGGTACTCTTCATGCCTTCTGGTTTTTTCTTTTTGTGATTTTTAAAATTTAGTTAAAATTCACACAGCATAAAATTAATTTAAAATGAGCAATCCTATGTCATTAGGCCATTCACAATGTGATGTAACCAATAATTCTATATAGAATCTAATCATTTTTATCCCTTTAAAATAAAACTCTGTTTCTATATTCAGCAGTTACTAACATTTTCTGTCTTTTTACTGCTTCTGGCAGCCACCAATCTCCCTTCTGTTTCTCTGGATTTATCTGTGCTGTATATTTGAATGAAATCATAAAAATATAAATTCTTTTTAACTGGTTTTTTAAAATTGGCCTAGGTTCTGACGTCAGAGAAATGGTGCCGTGAGGAGCAATACCGATAAATCTCCCCAAAATTTCAACAAGTTCTTCAACCAGAGACAGAAAAATCTATCATTGGAGCGTCTAGAAGTCTCACACACTGAACACAAAGGTATGATCGAGCAAAAAATTGACTAAATATTATATATAATCAACCTCGAAGGAAATAAGGCGGAGAAAGGAACACTCCGCCTTCCTCACTAACCTAAGCAAAGGCTGCTTTCATTTGGAACTGAGAGAATAGGAGTTAAGGTGGGCAAAGGGGGTGAATAGAGCCAGGCTGTGGCACAGACATCCACATAGGGAAAGACTATGCCTGCAGCGACCCAGTGAATGCAAGCTAATGCCCGCACCAAACCCTGACAAAGACGGGTGAGTGGCGGCAGGCATTAGCTCCGATATCATGTTTGGTGAGTGCCGGTAGTGTACGAGAGGTTTTTCCTAGCGCCCTGGGAGTGGGCGCCCGTGTTACTGGACAGAGGGGCAGAGCCAGAGGTCTGTGCGTGGGCAGTGACCAGAGTCTCGGTATGGCCCCTGCACCCTGAACAGCAGCACATGGGGAGTGCGCAAAAGTGAACTTCCCTACGCTCAAACTTCTCCAGGTGGGCAGGGCGCCTCACCCTGGGTGAGTGGCAGCTGTCTGATATCCTGGTCCGTGAGCGCAGATAGTATGTGAGAGGTTCCTCCTAGTGCCCCGGGAGTGGGCGCCCTTGTTCCGGACAGGGGAGCAGAGTGAGAGGCCTTTGCATGGGCTATAACCAGAGTCTTGGTGTGGTTTCTGCACACTGAACAGTGGCATGCGGGGAGTGTGCGAAAGCGAACTTCTCTACTCTAGAACTCCTCTGGGCAGGCAGGGCACCTCACCCAGCCATACAAGCTAATAGGCCTGGGAAGGATTAGCTTAACTCACAGTCTGCTCATCTCCCAAATGACCTACATGACTCTAACTGACAAGATCTCTCTCAGTTCAGCGATCTAAGACAAGAGGCATGATATTTTTTAGTACCTCTTGCTATGCATGTAGGGGTGGGGGCAACTTCTGATTGGCAGAGCTGTCATACTTAGGACTATACATTAAAAAGAAGGATTTGGCAGCTTGTAAGACCTCCTGTTTTGCAAACAGCGACTAGGGCATCTTCTACCCAGCCAAAACAGGTTACAAAGTGTAAAAAGCCTGGGGAAAATGGTCCCCCAGAATGCTGAGGCATACTGGACATGCCTGGAGGCTCATAGGAAGACACCTTGAAAGCAATTGGCTCCCAGCCCTGCCTGATTATGCTGATGGCTCTGACTGGCAGAGCCTTACCCAGAGCCCTGTGCTGAGTAGGGATAGAGTGGGGATTTGCCAGCTCTTTGAGCCTCTTACTCTCCTGGCAGAGGCAGCAGCAACCCCATAGCTGGATCATCAGGCTGCTAATTCAGGAAGGAAAGACTAGGAGAGAGGCTCCAGGAAAACGAACTCTCTCATTGTCGGAACCTGCAAATGCTAAAGAGCCTCAACTGCCAATGAGACTGAAGTCTAATATATGACATCACCATAGAGACTTATCAACTACAAACCTCTACCTAAGGGTGCCACAGGGGCAGAGCCTGGGGTACAGAGTTGCCAACCAGGAAGGGGGAGAGGAAAGAAAAAGCAAGAAGATAACCTCTCAAAATTTCTACTGAGTAAAGAGGAAAACTCTAAAATCAGGGCTCCAGGATTCCGGAAGAGTCCATAATTTTATAATAATATCAAGTAAATAAGTTATAATTTATGTTATTTTCAAAAATAATGAGACACCTGCCTGTGAGAGCAGTCAATTACCACAAAATGTATGATAAATTACATCTTTCTACATAGTATATGCTCCTTTTAACAGATACTTTACTATTCATGAATATTTTACTATTCTATCACTTTAATAGAGACTCAACTATAAACCTCTATTTTATATTTATATTTAGTATAGATTCTGGCACTATGAAGAACACATGGTGTTGCAATTGATTTACTCTACATTCAGCATATATGTTTACAATATAATACTAACCAGAAATTAATGATAATATGTAAAATGCATTGATACTTATTTCAATAAATTTAAGTTCAGTTAAAATCCTATTAATGAGCCAATTAAAATAAAATTATGTATAATATTAACTACAACAATAACAAGAAGTCTCATAAATGGAAGAAATCAGTTGTGAATCCTAATAAAAATAATAATTTAGAAGCTAGGGTCTCATAAGAGTTTCAAGGGATGGTTAATAATTTGATAAATGGAGGGAAAGTGAAACATCCTCCCACATGGGAGAAAGATGAGAATCAATAATATTTTTCCTACTGTTGAGGCCAAATTTCACTTTTAGTTAACTTCTGCTGTAAACTGGGTTGCCTCCACTTAAAATTTATATAATGAAGTGCTAATTCTTGACATAATGCCATTTAGAAATGGGGCCTTTGGAGGTAATTAGATTTAGATGTGGTCTTGAAGATATAGTCCTTATGATGGGATTAGTATATCTATCAGAGAAACTAGAGAGTTTGTTGTCTCTCACTTCCTTTTGAAAACATAGTGCGAAGGTGGCTTTCAACAAGTTAGGAAGGGAGCCATTACCAGAACCTGCCCATACAGACAGTATGATCTTAGATTTCATTTAGTCTCTAGATCTGTGAGAGGAAAAAAAAAAAACATTTGTAATTTTAGCACCTAGTCTAAGGTATTTTGTTATGAAAGCTTGGGTTAATGTAGTTAGATATACTATTATGATGACATACAGAGCAAGAACAGTTTGATGACAACAGCTCCTACTTTAGAACCTGCCCTTACATTGTACAGCAGCACTAAGCAACTTATTCATTTGATTTTTTACATATACATAAAAGATTCAGAAACCTGGAAAAATTATCTTGTCTAATGAATAACTAATCTGAGGTGTTTTTCTTTTCCCCTCAGTCACTAACGGGCATGCGCACGTGCGCACGCACTTTCACACACACACACCCTCCTTTGTTTAGAACAGGCATTGGGAACTATTTTGGCTGGGAGAGCAATGAACGCCACATATTTTAAAATGTAATTTTGTGAGAGCCATACAACATGTTTAACACTAAATACAAGTAAATGGGTGCACTTTATGTAAGACCAACACTTTTAAAGTACATTAAGTCTCTGAATTCTTTTTAATAACGTTGTTATGCTGTTGCTAACCAATGATGAATAAAGTACTTCTTAACATTAATGCGACTTCTGGTGCTGCATGGTTTTGCTGATGGCTTTGTAGTCTGGTTGATATGTGGTAAGGTTAAGCTTCATGCAGGCGTTGTGACTTCCATTCATTAAACGTAATCGTAGGTTGGTCTTAACATTCTTTAGATGTGAGAAAGACTGCTCACATGCATATGTAGAGCCAAACATTGTCAGGGCAGCAATACTCACACACTACAGTGTATGGTATGTGACGGGAAGCACGTTCCAAGTTTTGACAATCAGCTGGTCCATGGGTTGATGTTTTTTTATTTCTCCCCACTTGTGTTTGCTTGCCAACTCTGCTTGCCGTCGTGCAAGTCTTTCCAAATCTTCATTCAGTGACTTGAATTTACTCACCCACATGTCTGAGGCCTTCAGGTCAGCATCTTGTAGCTCAAAATCTCTGATGGAGACATTGGGGATGTAACTCAGGTTGGCGGTGTCCACTGCACACTCGTGTGGATGGGTGATGAACTTAAAAAGATGAGTGTGCTCACTAAATTCCTCAAAGCATGCTTTGAATGACTGCAGATTAGATGTGAAGCCCGCTAGTTGCTGGAGATCAAGATGTTGAGCAGGGTCACTTGCTGTGCATACATCTTTAAACTCTCCCAGTTTTTCAAAGTGTAGTAAATGACCTGTTTCAATGTTGGCGATGAAGAGTTCCAGCTTATTTTCAAATGCAAACATTGCTTGTTGAAGGGATAAGACTGTATTTCCAACACCTTGCATTTTCACATTGAGCTGGTTCAGATGTTCAGTCATGTCTACGAGATAGTAGAACTTCAGGAGCCACTCAGTGTTAGCTATCTTAGGATGCTCAACATTTTTCATTACAAGAAAAGTATGGATTTTGCACAGACAAGCCGCGAAATGACTGAGCACCTTCCCTCTTGACAACCAACGCACATTGCTGTGCAGAAGCAGACCAGGATAATTATTCCCAACTTCATCCAGCAGTCTTTTAAACTGGCAATTATTTAAAGCTCAGACAACAATAAAGTTGACCACCCGAATGACCAGCGACATCACCTCACCAAGCTGTTCGCCACACATCTGAACACAAAGCACCTCCTGATGTAGGATGCAGTGAAAACTTAGGATGGGTCTCTTTTCATGTTCATGAAGAAGCGCTACAAATCCTCTGTTTTTCCCCACCATGCATGGAGCACCATCAGTACACACCAAAATAAGTTTATCCATCAGTAGATTTTTTTCTTTAGCGAACTCAGTGAAAGACTTGAATAAATTCTCCTCTCTTGTTGTCTCTTTTATAGGCAAAACAGCAAGACTTTCCTCATGACTGTGTCACTGACAGCATACCTTGCAATCACACTGAACTGGGATAAATGGCTTACATCTGTTGACTCATCCAAAGCGAGAGAAAAGAGTGGTGCTGCATTTATGTTCTTCACTTGTGTTGCCTCAATTTGATTTCCCATCATGATGGTACGATCGTGAACAGTTCTTGATGACAGAGGCATGTCTGTCTTTTATTCATTTGATTATCTTATTTTTATCTGAAAAGTCCTCAAAAAGTTCATTGGCAACATCAAGCATGAATATTTTGGCATACTCCCCATCTGAGAATGGCTTTCCATTTCTCACAATTGCTAGAGCACCAGCAAAGCTAGCCAAATTCCAGTCACCTTGTTGGGTCCAAACACGGAGTTGCAGCTGACTAGCTTGCACTCTTCACAGTAGCTCTTGATATGCTTTCTTCCTGCTGTCCTCCACTGGATATTGAGGCAAATGTAATATGACATGTGTCAAAGTGCCACTTTATATTTGACTGTTTCATCAATGCAATTTTATCATTGCATATTAGACACACTGCAGAACCTGCTTTCTCCACAAAGGTGAATTCCTCTGTCCATTCCTGCTGAAAAGTACGATACTCCTTATCTTTTTTTCTTTTAGTCATCTTCTTTGTCAAAAGGGTTACTGCAATTAGCTAGCAGACTACTTGATTAAAAGGAGGGAAGTTTACTTCCTGACCTCTCAATGATTCATGTACATTATGCATTATTCAATAAAAATTTGGTGTTTTCCCGGAGGACAGCTGTGATTGGCTCTAGCCACCCACAACCATGAACATGAGCAGTAGGAAATGAATGTATTGTAATACATAAGAATGTTTTATATTTTTAAGGTTATTATTTTTTTTTATTAAAGATTTGTCTGTGAGCCAGATGCAGCCATCAAAAGAGCCACATCTGGCTCATGAGCCATAGGTTTCTGACCCTTAGTTTAGAATGACTTCTAGGTTATAACACTTTGCAGAATAATTAATTGCTTTTAGTTGCTTTAAAAATAAAAATTAATTTTCATTCTGATGGTCAAAACATTCCACAATTTTATCTCAACAAATTTTCTTTGTTATTTTATTGATTTTAAATAGTTTAATAAGTTCCTAATGTCACCTTCATTTACACTGACACTATATAAATAGCTTTGGACAACAAGCTGTGAGCAAAACTGGTATGTATAACTTCTAAAACAAGAGAGTTGAAACTATTGTGTATTTAATTTCCAGTTCCAAGAAAGGAAGATGGCAGCAGAGTAGGTGGACGCACAGACGCCCAGCTCTCACCACCAAACTGGAATACAAATCATTTTAGGAAAAGTCAGCATGAAAAACCAACTCTGAACTGCAAGAACAGCTCTCAAAAACCAAGGAGCAAAGAAAAAGCTACAATCCTGGTAGGGAGCACCGAATCTCCTGTACTTACAGGAATGGGTGGGGGGGGGGAGGCTGAGAGCCCAGAGAGGATCTCACATAGGGAAAAGAGCAGAAACTACTGCTCACAGCCACCTACCTGGCGACCAGGGAGCGAGGTGTGTTGAAAAGACCAGCTTATCTTCCAAGTGGAAAGGACAAGGAGAGGGACAGACTGTGAGGGGCTAAGGAATACAGGAAACGGACTAAAAAAGCTGACTCATCCGTGCTGGAGGCGGCCATAGCTGGGGGAGGGACTGAACCTTTCACAAAACAGAGCTGAATTGCTTCCGGATTGGAGATCTCCGGACATTTATCCAGCTCGAATCAGTGCAACAAGACACAGCTGAAAACAAGAAGTGGGGAGGAGGGGCAGTAACTCAGGTCTCCATGGAGATCTGAGATACACCTCCCCCTACTGAAGCTGAGAAAACACCCTGCCCCCAGTGAGATTAGCTGGCTAAAGAGGCCTTCAGAGTCTCAGGTTACACTCATTGCATTCCTGGATAGGAAGTTTCAAGGAAGCCCCCTGCTGAGAGCAGTAAACAAGACTATCACCTGTTAAGAAAAGAAACAAATCAAGACTTCAAAGCTGCCCAAATCCGAAAGTGGATTACAGATAACAGCTGATACCAACCCAAGAAGACCTAGAAATAACACAACTGAAAACTGGAGGCAGACAACACCAAGCCTAGACTCAACCAACTCTACAAATAAAACAGCATGAGAAGACAAAGAAGTGCAATCCAAATGAAACCACAAGTGACACCTTCAGGAGATGAACTGAGCGATATGGAAATAATCAAACTTCCAGATGCAGAGTTCAAAATAATGATTGTAAGGATGCTTAGGGATCTTAGAACAACAATGGATGGTCACTATGAACACCTAAATAAAGAAATAGCAATTATAAAAAAGAATTAGTCAGAGATGACAAATACAATATCAGAAATAAAGACCACAATGGAAGGAATTAAAAACAGGATAGATAGAGCAGAGGATCAAATAAGCGAATTAGAGGACAACTGGAATGAAGGCATGAAAACAGAGAAGAAAAGAGAAAAGAGACTCAAAAAGTCAGAGGAAACTCTTAGAGAGCTCTGTGACAACATGAAGAAAAATAACATCTGCATCATAGGGGTTCCTGAAGAAGAAGAAAAAGAACAAGGAATAGAGATATTGTTCAATCATATCATAGCTGAAAACTTCCCTAAATTAATGCAAGAGAAACTCTCACAAGTCCAAAAAGCACACAGGACTCCATTAAAGAGAAACCCAAAGAAACCTACACCAAGACACATCATAATTAAAATACCAAAGCTAAGCAATAAAGAGAAAATATTAAAAGCTGCAAGAGAAAAAAAAATTATCAACTACAAAGGAGCCCCCATAAGGATGACATCCGACTTCTCAACAGAAACACTTGAGGCCAGAAGGGAATGGCAGGAAATATTCAAAGTAATGCAGAACAAGAACCTACAACCAAGACTACTTTATCCAGCAAGGCTATCGTTTAAAATCAAAGGAGAAATAAAAAGCTTCCCAGACAAAAAAAAACTCAAGGAATTCATTACAACCAAACCAATGCTGCAGGAAATGTTAAGGGGCCTGTTGTAAACAGATCAAAGTGGAAAAAGAATATAGCAAAAAAGGAATACACCTTTAAAGAAGAAAATGGCAATAAACAACTACATATCAATAATAACCTTAAATGTAAATGGATTAAATGATCCAATCAAAAGACATAGGGTAGCTGTGTGGATAAAAAAACAGGACCCATACATATGTTGTCTACAAGAGACACACCTTAGAACAAAAGACACACATAGATTGAAGGTAAAAGGATGGAAAAAAACATTTCATGCAAACGGAAATGAAAAAAAAAAGCTGGGGTAGCAATACTTATATCAGACAAATTGGACTTTAAAACAAAGGATATAGTAAGAGATAAAGAAGGCCACTACATAATGATAAAGGGAGTAATCCAACAGGAAGATATAACTATTATAAATATCTATGCACCTAATATAGGAGCGCACAAATATATAAAGCAGACTTTGATGGATTTAAAGGGCAAGATCAACAGCAATACTATAATAGTAGGAGATTTCAATACCCCACTAACATCACTAGATAGATTCTCAAGAAAGAAAATTAACAAAGAAAGAACAGACTTATTGGAAACACTAGATCAACTCGATTTAATAGATATCTTCAGAACCTTTCACCCTAAAGCAGCAGAATATACATTCTTTTCAAGTGCTCATAGTACATTCTCTAGGATAGACCACATGTTAGGGCACAAAAGTGCTCTCAACAAATTTAAGAAGACTGAAATCATATCAAGCACTTTCTCCGATCACAACAGCATGAAACTAGAAATGAATCACAACAGAAAAGCTCAAAAATTCTCAAACACATGGAAACTAAATAGCAGGGTGTTAAATAATGAATGGATTAAGAATGAGATCAAAGAAGAAATAAAAACATTCCTAGAAATGAATGACAATGAGCATACAACAACTCAAAATTTATGGGACACAGCAAAAGCAGTGCTGAGAGGGAAGTTCATAGCACTACAGGCACACTTCCAGAAGCTAGAAAAAGCACAAATAAACAACTTAACCCTGCATCTAAAAGAATTAGAAAGAGAACAGCAAGTAAAGCCCAAATGTAGTAGAAGGAAGGAAATAATAAAGATCAGAGCAGAAATAAATGACATAGAGGCTAAAGAAACAACTCAGAGGATCAATGAAACTAGGAGCTGGTTCTTTGAAAAGGTAAACAAGATTGATGAACTTTTAAGTAGATTCACCAAGAAAAAGAGAGAGAGGACTCAAATAAATAAAATTAGAAATGAGAGTCAGGAAATAACAACTGACACAACAGAAATACAAAATATTGTAAGAAAATACTATGAAGAACTGTATGCCAAAAAACTAGACAACCTAGATGAAATGGACAAATTCCTTGAAGCATACAATCTTCCAAAAATCAATCTGGAAGAATCAGAAAACCTAAACAGACCAATTACACCAAATGAGATCGAAAGAGTTATCAAAAAATTCCCAACAAAGAAAAGTCCAGGGCCCGATGGTTTCACAACAGAATTCTACCAAATATTCAAAGAAGAACTAATTCCTATCCTTCTCAAACTATTTCAAAAAATTCAAGAGGAAGGAAGACTTCCAAGCTCCTTTTTTGAGGCGAGCATAATTCTGATTCCAAAACCAGGCAAAGACAACACAAAGAAAGAAAATTATAGACCAATATCTCTGATGAATATAGATGCTAAAATCCTCAACAAAATATTAGCAAACCGGATCCAACAATATATGGAAAAAATCATACACCATGATCAAGTGGGATTTATTCTGGGGAGGCAAGGCTGGTACAATATTCGTAAATCAATCAATGTGATTCATCACATAAACAAAAAGAAGGAGAAAAACCATATGATAATTTCAATAGATGCAGAAAAAGCATTTGATAAAATCCAGCACCCATTCATGATCAAAACTCTCAGCAAAGTGGGAATACAGGGAACATACCTCAACATGATAAAAGCCATCTATGAGAAACCCACAGCTAACATCATACTCAATGGGCAAAAAGTAAAAGCAATACCCTTACGATCAGGAACAAGGCAGGGGTGCACCCTTCCACCACTCTTTTTTTTTTTTGTACTTTTCTGAAGCTGGAAATGGGGAGAGACAGGCAGACAGACTCCTGCATGCGCCCTACCGGGATCCACCCCGCACGCCCACCAGGGGTGATGCTTTGCCCACCAGGGGGCGATGCTCAGCCCCTCTGGGGTGTCGCTTTGCCATGACCAGAGCCACTCTAGCACCTGGGGCAGAGGCCAAGGGCCATCCCCAGCGCCCGGGCCATCTTTGCTCCAATGGAGCCTTGGCTGCGGGAGGGGAAGAGAGAGACAGAGATGAAGGAGGGGAGGGGGGTGGAGAAGCAAATGGGTGCTTTTCCTATGTGCCCTGGCTGAGAATTGAACCTGGGTCCCCTGCACGCCAGGCCGACGCTCTACCGCTGAGCCAACCGTCCAGGGCCTCACCACTCTTATTTAACATAGTCCTGGAAGTCCTAGCAACAGCAATCAGACAAGAAGAAGAAATAAAAGGCATTCAAGTTGGAAAAGAAGAAGTAAAACTATCATTATTTGCAGATGATATGATATTATATATAGAAAACCCTAAAGTCTCAGTCAAAAAGCTACTGGACCTGATAAATGAATTCAGCAAAGTGTCAGGATATAAAATCAATATTCGGAAATCAGAGGCATTTTTATTCACCAAAAATGAACAGTCGGAAAGAGAAATTAAGGAAACAATCCCCTTCACAATTACAACCGAAAAAATAAAGTACCTAGGAATAAACTTAACCAAGGAGACTAAAGACTTGTACTCGGAAAATTACAAAGCATTGATAAAAGAAATCAAGGAAGATACAAACAAGTGGAAGCATATACCGTGCTCATGGTTAGGAAGAATAAACATCATTAAAATGTCTATATTACCCAAAGCAATCTATAAATTCAATGCAATACCAATTAAAATACCAATGACATACTTCAAAGATATAGAACACATATTCCAAAAATTTATATGGAACCAAAAGAGAACAAGAATAGCCTCAGCAATCTTAAAAAAGAAGAATAAAGTGGGAAGTATCACACTTCCTGATATCAAGTTATACTACAAGGCCGTTGTACTCAAAACAGCCTGGTACTGGCATAGGAACAGGCATATAGATCAATGGAACAGAACAGAGAACCCAGAAATAAACCCACAGTTCTATGGACAACTGATATTTGACAAAGGAGGTAAGGAAATACAATGGAGTAAAGACAGCCTCTTTAACAAATGGTGTTGGGAAAATTGGACAGCTACCTGCAAAAAAATGAAACTAGATCACCAGCTTACACCACTCACAAAAATAAACTCAAAATGGATAAAAGACTTAAATGTAGGCCGTGAAACCATAAGCATCTTAGAAGAAAACATAGGCAGTAAGCTATCCGACATCTCTCGGAGCAATATATTTACTGATTTATCTCCACGGGGAAGTGAAATAAAAGACAGGATAAACAAATAGGACTATATCAAATTAAAAAGCTTTTGCACAGCCAAAGACAATACAAACAGAATAAAAAGACAAACTACACAATGGGAGAACATATTTGACAATACGTCTGATAAGGGGTTAATAACCAAAATTTATAAAGAACTTGTAAAACTCAACACCAGAAAGACAAGCAACCCAATCCAAAAATGGGCTAAAGAGATGAATAGACACTTCTCCAAAGAGGACATACAGATGGCCAATAGGCATATGAAAAAATGCTCAACATCACTAATCATTAGAGAAATGCAAATTAAAACCACAATGAGATATCACCTCACACCAGTCAAAATGGTGCTTATCAACAAAACAACACAGAATAAATTTATAGTGCTGGTGAAGATGTGGAGAAAACGGAACCCTCCTGCACTGCTGGTGGGAATGCAGACTGGTGCAGCCATTGTGGAAAACAGTATGGAGATTCCTCAAAAAACTGAAAATCGAACTGCCTTTTGACCCAGCTATCCCACTTTTAGGAATATACCCCAAGGATACCATAGAACAGCCCCAAAAGGAGAAATGCACCCCCATGTTTGTGTCAGCATTGTTCACAATAGCGATGATCTGGAACAGCCCAAGTGTCCATCAGAGGACGAGTGGATTAAAAAGCTTTGGTACATATATACTATGGAATACTACTCAGCCATAAGAAATGATGACATCGGATCATTTACAATAACATGGATGGACCTTGATAACATTATACGGAGTGAAATAAGTAAATCAGAAAAAAAAAAAACTAAGAACTATATGAATCCATACATAGAAGGGACATAAAAATGAGACTCAGAGACATGAACAAGAATGTGATGGCAACAGGGGTGGGGGGTAGGGGGAGGGGGGAGAGGGTGAAGAAGGAGACAGGGGTTGGGGGAGGGGAGGGGCACAAAGAAAACCAGATAGAAGGTGACAGAAGACAATTTAACTTTGGGGGAGAGGTATACAGCACAATCAAATGTCAACATAATCTAGAGATGTTTTCTCTCAACATATGACCCTGATTTATCAATGTCACTGCATTAAATTTAATAAATAAATTTAAAAAAATTTCCAGTTCCAGAAGCTAAATACACAAATGTAAAAAGATTGGAAGTCACTACTCTATCCTAACAACAAGTAAAAAACTGAATAGACTGAAAAACCAACAACTCTTTGGATCATTAAGAAAAGGGAGTACGCACAATGAAAAACAGCCTCAAGTCTAGAGAGGTGTGGCTTACCGGGAGTTGTGGCTTACCAGAGCAGGCTCATGGCTGAAAACACGAGAGAATCACTTCTGGGTAAGGAAACCTCAATTGTGGAACTGATGAATTGCTGGCTCAGACAACTGTGAAAGTTAAAAACTCCAGGGGATCCAGTCATGGGGATAGGGAAGCAAAATGTTATGAGATTTACCTCCAGGAGCTCAACCAGATTTCCACAGTAAATCTGAAAAGAAAAATCCCCATGGCCTTCCAGCAAGGGGAGGAGACCTTAAAAACATTATACTAAGTGAAATAAGTAAATCAGAAAAAGCTAAGAACTATATGATTCCACACATAAGTGCAATATAAAAATGAGACTCTTGGACATAGATAAAAGTGAAGTAGTTACCAGAGGCATGGGGGTTGGGGGAGGGGAGTAAAGAGGGACCAATATAGGGTGACAGAAAATGATTTAACTTTGGGTGACAGGCAAACAACATAATTAACAGTTCAAATGCTATAGAAATGCTTACCTGAAACCTATGTACTCTTATTGATCAATGTCATTCCACTAAATTTAACTTTCTAAATAAAATTTAAAAACTAAAATAAATAAAATAAAATAGATTACAGCACTCTGTTCTGGAAAAGGTCTGCCCTCAGCGGAAACTAGTTAACCAGAACCAGATGTACTGGGATATTATCAGAACCCAATTCAAATTAGGAAAAGAAATAACCAACTTCAGCCTGATCTAGTCATCCTGTCCCAAATACGGGGCAAGAAAAAAAAATGAGAAACACTTGTGAAGTTCAGGTCAAGAGTAGGCTTGCTAAAACTATTGTTCTTCCTCCATAGCTCTTTCCCAATGTAATAAACATGGATGACACATATTCCAGGTGGCATAACCACAGTTATAGGGGGAATATCTAAATTATGCATCAAGTTCATCTTAGAAGTCTCCCAAACCTTGTCATATTAGAGGGCAGTACTGAATTGTCATTCTCATAATACACTGCATTTCCCATATGTAACACTTACCTGGTATTTACTACCAATAGCCTAGAATTATAACTGGATAATTATTTACTTCATTGAATGTGTATGTTGCCCCCTCTAGTACATTATAAGCAGATGTTTTTCTCATATAATTTTAATAAAATATATTTCTTTCTAAAATTATCTTTATTGCACCTTCACTCTCCCAATTAAAGTAAATTAAAATTGATGTGAGAAAGTGTGTTGCTTTTCCTCAGTGTAATTCAGTGGAAATTTAAATGCTAATCTAGTGGAAGTTTCTAGGGAAAGATGAATATTCACAGTTGTGCTTAAGATTATTAAAATAAATAACATGTCTCATTAATCATGAATATCTGAGTGTATAGTGGGCAATCTCATACTCATCTTTGTAAGTGTGACATTTTGCCTGTAAGTACTCTGCCTGAAGTTGTAACCATGAGATAACTCCAAAAATGAGTTTTAACTGTCTGCATCAATTATTATTCTGTAATTATACCTCATGCACTTCCAAAGGCTTTGTAGAGAACAGGATTATACAGAATCTTAGGGCAAGCTTGTCTCCTACATTGCAGAAGTATTATGACAATAGATAAATAGTTTTTGAATTGCTAGCATTAAAATGTGTTATTTGCCCTAGATTCAAGTTTGGGAATAATAAATTCCTTTGAACAGATCTATTTTTGTTTATGAGCTCAGTCTCACCTGGTTTTTCACAGTTATTGAACTGACTAGTTTTTAAATTTTTCTCTTTTGAATAGATTAGAAGTCTTATAGTTGATCCAGAAGGGAGCCTCCTTGTCTGGTCTTTTACATAGGTAGTCAGTTGAGAATAGAGAAGGTTGCTCCTTTAGAGAACTGTGAGGTCACTCTGAAGGTTAAGCCTCTGAGTATAAATAAGTTTCTTACTCCTATTCATTACATTTTGGTCTTGGTATAATGAAGCAGATAAAGCACACAGGGAATTCTGTGATTGACTTTGGTCTGATGCTAATCAATAAAGAGGGTCATCCAGAGAATATTTAAAAACATGTATTTTTTTTCCAAAGGGAGTTGTAGAAATTGTTAACTGGAAGTTCACCATGTTTTAGTCCCTCACTCTGAGAGGGCAAAATACTTGAAATGTATTGGAAGTATGAGAAGAGACTCTGAGCTAATATTTTCAAAGAGTGGCTAATCGTCATCATTGCCAATGGCAATTTTGTCAATTGGTTTTTCAAAAAACAAAGACTGCCTGGAGTGCATTGCCAAGAAATCTATGACAATTGCAATTTTTTCTTGTGCATATGCTAGTATACACTTGTTATCATACGTCAGCCCATTAATCAATCAGTGACCCTTTTTCAATTCCCAGGTGTATGATTAATTACCATTAATTTATCAAAAATTTACCAAGTTATTTTAATAATGGTTTTCACCACTGAGAATAATTTTGATATTTTTAATCAATTATTAGAAATTTTAAACTAAAATACTAGATCTTACTCATGAATCCAGATGGCAGCTTTGCCAGGAGTCTGCTATATATTTCCATATAAACAAATTAATATTAAGAAAGACTAAAGATTGTATTAAAATGGGCTAATGAGACCCTGGCCAGTTGGCTCAGTGGTAGAGCATCGGCCTGGCATGCAGGAATCCCAGGTTTGAGTCCTGGCCAGGGCACACAGGAGAAGCGCCCATCTGCTTCTCCACCCTCCCCTTCTCCTTCCTCTCTGTCTCTCTCTTCCCCTCCTGCAGCCGAGGCTCCAGTGAAGCAAAGTTGGCCTGGGCACTGAGGACAGCTCCATGGTCTCTGCTTCAGGTGCTAGAATGGCTCTGGTTGCAACAGAGCAATGCCCCAGATGGGCAGAGCATTGCCCCCTGGTGGGTATGACGGGTGGATCCTGGTCGGGCGCATGCGGGAGTCTGTCTGACGCCTCCCCATTTCCAACTTCAGAAAAATACAAAAAGAAATGGGCTAATGATTATTCCCAGGTTATGTTCTTAAGCAGTTATACTTGTTTTTTTTTTTAATGTAAGACAACAGATTTCTTGATCTTTGTGTCTCTTGTGCAGTGATCCCAGGCAGCACTTATTTTTCTGTATTTACCTAAATCAGGAACTCTGTGTTACCTCACCCCTTCAGGCCATTATGGATTTTTCCTGAAAGAGAGAAGTCTTTTAAACTGAGTGGTTGCCTATAACTTTTAGGACATCCACAAAACTGTCTCAAAGTATCAGGTGGTACTATAACATATTAGAATAAAATCCCTGTTGTTAATCCCAAAAGGATGTCCAAAATGACTTAGATATTTTTCTCTTAAATTATAGGTGATGCACTTCCAAATAAAGGCAAAGTACTAAAAACAGACAAACAAACAAAAAAACCCACTACAGTGGTACCTTGAGATATGTGTGGACAAGGCCTGCCTGGGGTGAGGACGATGGAGATGCAAAGACCCGACTCCAGAGACCAGGTTTAGTGAGGCAGACCTGCTTTATTCAGGAAGTAAACTAGCTTATATACATGGGTTCAACCAATAGGATATTATACTAGGGCAAATGGCCAAAAAAGGTCAGGAGACTGCCTGGCTAGCGCTGAGTCATTTCTGTATAGCGGGTGAGCTTGTGCTGGGGAGAATTTATCCTTGCTGGAGTGTTCTCACAGCATAGCATCAGCCACAGCTGCCAGGTAAATGCTCTGTGCTCTACCTACATCTCTCCCTTCTTTTTTAATTAAGGCCAGTTGAATTTGCTTGATGACTGCTTGTTGCTGTTATAGCTTCTGAATGCTACGCATTATGCAATGAAACCCTAGTAGAACTAAAACAACTATAATATGCTAATAGATTAGCTAGATTAAACAATGAGGCAAGCTTCTGTAATGTTTTAGACCTTCTAGGTGCTGTTAAACGAAGTTCCATTTTGATTGTAAAAAATGGATGTAGGTCCATACACGCCCCTTTCCCACAAAGGTCCCAGCGCCCAAACACGAAACGGATGGCTTGCTGCGGGCTGCGTACTGCATATGGTTGCATTCCATCTTTCAGCTTCCGATGCCAAACTCTGAGGTTGATGGTCTGCACATCCAGGCCAGAGGCAATGTGGCAGTCTCTCCAGGGAATTTCTTCTTTCAAGAGTGTTCTTAGATGTTTGTCATACAGGAACAGGAAAAGAGGCGACCCTGGGTAGGCAAGGTTAGCTGAGTGGGCCCAGTTGTTGGTAGCTAGGGAGAGGGGGGCTTGTAGGCCAAGTACTGAGCCTTGGTTGGTAGTACCATTTTCAGCAAAGTCCCCTGTAGTATGATTTCGAAGGAGGACCCACCCCTCCGAGGGGACGGTGTTATTATTCAGAGTAAACTTAGGTAACATTGGGTCACTGAGGTTACCCCATATAGTGCTGTTCCAGTGTTGGGATTCCCGGCCACTATTGTCACAAGGGAGACTAAGGAAGCAGTTACTGGAATATACTGCTGGAAACTGTGGGCTATTAACTTCAACAGGCATAATTATGCCAGGGTGGGGAACAGCCGCCCAGACGTGAGGATCTCCTTGCTCCTGGGAGTTCACAGTAATAATGGCACACATGAGGAGGAACAGAGTGCCTGGACCTGGGGGTCCATCAGGGCTCATCTTTGAGCCTGTTCTGCTACCGCCTTCATATCTCCCCAGGTTATGTTATGAGCATGTTGGTTATGAGGCCTCCTCCTGGAGCGCTGAGGACCTCCTCTAGACAGCCGTTCATCAAGGCTGAGGCTGGCCATCTCCTGAACCGGAGGGTTTGTGGAGGCATCATCAGTAGGGTCATCTTGGGACACCAGGAGTGGTTGTATGTTCCTTCCTGGAATCCAAATTGGATGCGAGCTATTTTCTGGAAAAACACAAGCATAACCTCTTCCTTGCGTTAGAAGGGGGTGTGGTCCCTGCCACTGAGCTGTGGCTGGGTCCTTCCAGCATACTAACGGCAACAGGGTCGGTTGGCTGTGAAGGCCTTCCCAATGTTTATAAGCAGGAGTTACTCCTTCAGAATCAAAAGTTAAATAATTGAGAGTGAATACAGCACTAAGTGAGGCCCAGGGCATATCCCCCCTTTCTTTTTGAATTTGAAGCTTGATGTCTCTGTGTTGCCATTCTACAACGGCTTGTCCTTGGGAATTATAAGGAATGCCAGGGTGGTGTGTGGTTTGCCTTTGAGAACAAAAGGTTTTAAATTGGCTGCTGGTATAACAGGGCCCATTGTCAGTTTTAATTTCCCAAAGTACTCCAAGGCAAAGCATAGCCTGTCGAAAAAAAATGTTAAGGGGGCCATGTTGCCAAAGATGTAGCGCATAGTAAATGGCTAGTAGTTCACCTACTTGTACAGATCCCTCATAGCTAAATTTGTGGAATTTAGCACCTTCTGTTTGTGCTTTGAACACTATTCCACAATAGTACCACTGCCATCTGTAAACACAAGCATGCTATGCAGAAGGGGGTAGATTCTGGATACAAATGAGGGGTGGTTTGTAGGAGGATTTTTTGTAGGGTCTGTAAGAGTCGATCGTTGGAGAGGTGATTGTCTACTTGTTCCGTATAGTTAGCTAAGAGTGTCTGCATTTCTAAATCATTGGCTAAGAGAAATTGTATATGGTCAAGAGGTATTGGCAGAATAAGTACATCAGGCTCTTGGCCATACAAGGTGACAAGGTGACACAAGCTCACCGCAGCTTCCGGCCAAGAATGCAGATTGCAGTCTTGCTGGGGGTGATTTTAGATAGCTGAGTATATGCTAAATGTACCCAATAAAGGGGTTTGTTTTGAAACTGGACACCGGTAGGAATGCCTTTTGTGGCTAGGACAATACCTGAGATTGACTGATCAGGTTCTAATTTAGCTGTGGACACAGAGCTAATAGCAGTGTTGATATTCGCTATAACCTGTTTTGCTGCTGTAGTTAGATGGTGGACTCTAGTAGGCTCTATGTTGCCCTCAAGGAGGGAGAATAAGGGGTCTAATTCAGCAGTAGAGATGGATAGGTATTCACATATTCAGTTTATTTGGCTGCATAGCTCTTATACCCTGAAGCAATTTGGAAAGCTTTAAGGACCTTCCATGAGCATTAGTTTGGGTAAAAGCTCTAGTGGCACATAGACGCACTTGATCAAAATACTGAGGGGGTCCTGTAGGCTATACAGTGGGGGAGGCAAATTGCCCTTCTCCTTTGAGGGCTTCCGGGGGAAAGTTAATACCAGTTCTTTGATTTCTTTCACCTATTATTTCACATTGCTCGTTGTATAAAGCTTTTTATTGAATTAAGTCTCCCATGATAAGGACTGCTGGAGCTAATGTTTTCCAATCATGGGGACAATTTAAATCAATACTGATATTTTGAAGTAATTACTGAACACAGAGAGAGTTAAACCTGGGGTAGAAAATGGCATCTGAGAGGCTTTGGTGGGGCACTGAGATCCGCCTCAGCAGGGAATGCGGAAGTAGTGACTTCCACTTCTTCGGGTGGCGGAGCTGATGGTGCAGTTTCTAATGTACCTAGTTTTGTTTCTGCATACTCGGCTGCAAGTCTATTAAACTTGGTTACCCAACTCTTCCTCTACAGAGGCAGGCAAATATGGAGGTAGGGGTTCCTCTGAAATAAGAGTAGCCTATAGGACTTTAGGGACTGGCGGAGGGTCCTCAGCAGGAGCACCAGTCAAGCAGGTGTGTATTGCTAATAAGGTAGGAGTGAGGCCGAGAGGGAAGGTTTGTCCTTCATGTACCTTGGCTGAATGAACACATCAGAGACCTTGGGCCCAGGTATCCAGGTCCCAGAGGGGCACATCCTCAATCCAGGGACTGAAACCAGAGAGAATCTCCCAGTAAGTACAGAGATCCTTTTCACAAACTTTAGCTCACCTACTCTGCAATAGGGTGTGCAGGGCTTGAGCCTGCTGGGCTCCAGAGTGAGGGAGGTTTCCCATTGCAGAGGGTCACTCACCCATCCTTTGAGTGCCAGCAGGGATCCTGTTTGAGGCGCCAGTTGTGGACAAGTCCTGCTGGGGGTGAGGACAAAAGAGATGCAAAGACCCAACTCCGGAGACCAGGTTCAGTGACGCAGATCTACTTTATTCAGGAAGTAAACTAGCTTATATACATGGGTTTAGCCAATAGGATGTTATACTAGGGCAAATGGCCTAAAAAGGTCAGGAGGCTGCCTGGCTAGTGCTGAGTCATTTCCGTATAGCAAGTGAGCTCCCTTTGGGGTGTGCTGGGGAGGGTTTATCCTTGCTGGAGTATTTTCACAGCATAGCATCAGCCACAGCTGCCAGGTAAATGCTCTGCCCTCTACCTACAGATATGAATTTAATTTGTTCTGCAACTAAGTTCATAAGTCAGTCAACTCGAATATCAAACTGCCAATACTGAACCTGTGCACCAAAGTGCCAACTAGCTGCAGCTTTCTGAATAACAACTCGTATCTTGGAATTTTGCTCGGATCTCGAACAAAAATACGTACTGAGTTGCAGCTTGTCTCTTAAAAATTGTATGTTTGTCTGTTTGTATCGCAAGGTACCACTGTAATTTTATCTTCATGATGATGAGAAGGAAGAGGAGGAGAAGGAGGAGAATTATGATGACTGAGCCAGTATTGCTCTGTGACTTTAATCAAGTTCATTAAGGCCTGCATTCCTTAGTTTCCTTATCTGTAAAATGAGGGATAAAACTTAACTCTTTATATTGTAGAAGTGAGGATTAAATGAGTCAATACCTTAAGGTCTTTAGAAACTACTATGACACATTAAGTATTAAATAATTAACTGTTATTATGAGAAGTGTTGGAATAAACTCAGAAAATATGCAGAGTTAGGATGAAAATTAGATACAGTGAGGCATCCAAGGATGAAAAGCCCTGAGCAGACAAGAATCCAGGGGCTTTCTGACCCCATACTTGAAACAGTGCATGCTAGAAACAGAACAACAGCAGAATAAGTTTCAGCAACAAGAGATGGTTCGGTTCTCAGAACAGAGATTAGAAGTCAACATGCTACTTATACATTACTTCACCCCCTGCTGATGTAACTGCTTCTTTGAGTTATTTGTCTGCTGTATGCTTCCTTGAGTTATTTGTACTGGCTAATAAATATCTGAGTAAAGCTAGGGACAGGGCTTCAGTAGGCTGACCAAGGCTGTTGTCTCCCCTCGACCCCTTGGAGCATTTTATCTGATTTCTGAGTAGTTCATTGTTGTCACGACACAGAAGTGATATGAAATTACTTAGCAACTGTCATGTTGTGCTGGCTGAACTTCAGTCTGTATTATCAATTTATTAATGATGTTGATGAAGACGATGACAGCACCATATACCAAGTGACTTCTATTACCAAGTATTGTTGGAATATATCTGACATTAAATTTTCCCATAATCTGACCTAAGACAAGAATTTAGGTTCAAGGACTTTATTTGGGAGATTTTCAAGAAACACAATCAATAGATAAGAGAAAAGAATACAGAGAATGGGAAAAGGTCAATAGTATATGTTAATGAGTGGTCAACACTCTAAGCTCTGTTCTGCTTAGAACTCAGAAAACCCTAGTTGCACACATTTCAGAATTGTTCTTAATGCCCACCCAGAATTTGAAGGCTGGAGCTGTTACTCACTGATTTCTATTCCACGATGTTTGAAAGTTGCCTCTGGGAACATTATATTTTATGGTAATTATGCAATGTAAGAGATCAACATTATTGAATGTGACTCAACCAGATTTAACAATAGCCTTAAGGCACAATATATCCAGAATGTCCAATAAACTGAAATATTTTATCACAAGGTAGAGGAATTATATAAAGAACATCTTGAAAGAAATGCAAGCAATTTTAAAGAAGTACTTTAGTTTGCTTGTGAAGCAGTTCCACATAAGCAGAATATTGAGCAAGTACCCAGAAAATGTTAGCTATTACTCACGTTATGAAAGAGAGCTGATATGGGAACAATCATTCTGTAGCAATAGTATACCTTTCTCCTAAGCTGTATGTAACCTACATAGTCCTTTTCTGAAATAGGTATTTGTCTAAAATTCTTTCAGAGTTGACCACTTTTGACTTCATCTATTCTTAGGGGTTTTTTTCTTTATATTGTTTTTGTTGCCTTCTCTAACAGATTATGAGCTACTTACATGGAAAAATGAGTCTTCTTTCACCTTCTGTGTCACCACAGAACTTAGTAAGTGCCTAGTCTGCTGTATTTAAGTCAAAAAGAAAAGGAAGGAGGAAGCAACATATAAATCAAAAGAGATATGGTCTTTTAAAATACTATTTTACATTTATTGAGTACCTTATACATGTCAGGTACTTTATACTTATTAATTTCATCACATTGATTATTGCATTATGTAAGCTTTATTAGCTCCATATTATAGGTGAGATGATTGAGGCTTATATAGAACTTAATATGCTCAAATTTTCATGGGTAGAAAATAGTAGACCTTGCTATTAAAATTGTGTATATTTCCATTAAAAAGCTCAAACATTCATCTAAAACAATGCTGCCTTTGAGGAAAGGAAGAGGAAAGTAGAGAAATCGAAGATGGTTAAAGCAAGAAAGGAAGAAAAAAAGAAAGAGAAGAGAGATGGAAGGAAAGACAGAAGGTAAGAGGGACTAAAGTATCAATTCTGAACTTGTGTAGCAACCAAGGCAATGTTTGCTTTTATGTGAGAAGCTGTCATAGAATTTATTGATGCTTTCCACATAGGAACTAAAAAGTTCTCAGGTGAAATTATGTAGAAATGAGAAGAGTAGTTTCCTAAATTGTTGCTTTATACTTAGTTTAGAAGATTTTTGTGATATTTATTTCTGGGATAGAATATTATTACTATATTTAATATAATTATGATTAGAATTACATATTTATGTAACGAAGCTAGGACTGATGTTGTAGAGAGAAAAAAATAATAAACTAACCAATCATGGGACTAAAATAAAAATAATTTTACATTTTTGTCTCTCTGATAGTTTAGTCCCGCGATCATTTTGGTAAATGTTTAGATATAAAACAAAGGTTAAGTTTTAAAACAGAGTTCCAAGTGCTTAATTCTTTTCCAAAATCTAAAAGTGTCTGTTTTATATTGTTTTCTGTCATAATATGATTTATTGTTTTACTTTTCACTTCAAATCTTAGGGTTTTCAAAAAAATATCTTTAGCAAGACCTACATTTGGGATTTAAATCTTATTGTGGCATGAGGATATTTGCTTTATCAAAGAGATAAAACAAAACCAATGTTTTTTGAGTGGATATGAATTTCAAATGTCATGATAACTTAAATACATTAATGATAACTTTATTTGTCCACTGTCTAAAATAACTTGGAAACTATAAGAACTTTATTTACCTTTTAAAAATTTTTCTGATTTAGGAATAAAATGCTTATAAATTCATGAGATATTTGCAAATAATTATTTTCACACAGAGTTTCTTCACAATGAAGACCAGACATTATGAAAAGATTTTCACTCTCTCCCACAACCATCACTACAGTAAAACCACTGTATGAATTCTTATTATAAGGGAAAGAAGAAACAAGTAAAAAAAAAAAAAAGAAAAAGAAAAATGGAGAAATATAGAAGTAGAAAATAAAAATGGCTTTTCAAAAATAGTTTCATTCACTAAAAAGAAGACAAAAACCTTTCTAAGTGTTCAAAAATACAGTTTCTTTCTTTGGATGTTATTGTATTTGCTTTGGAGAATGACAAGGAGAATCTGGCTAACAGATTTATCAGTAATTATGCAAAATACTTATATTTACTTATTTCATAAACATTTACTGAGGGCTTACTAGAGGAAAGAGAAGGAGGGTGAGATATATTCACTTTCCTGTGAGGTAGGTATTATATGATCTTGTATAGAACACAGGGTTAGAAAAGTCACAAAACTTTCCTAAAAGCGTATTTTGAGTAAATAATGCATTATGTTCAGATGTTTTCTTGTTATATGATTACTTATATAACCTCACCTTTATAATTTTTTTAAATATAAAAGATGTTTAATGAAAGCTTGTCTGTCAATTGGAAAGAATGTGCCTCTCTATAACAACAGACTGAAGAGGTCAGCTATTGCCTATAAAAATGCCTTGAGTGAATCTCTTCAGCTCTGCTGATGAGCTTTATACACTCTATTCCTCCCACCTTTAATAGTGTTTATAAATAACAAGAGAGCTATGAGACCTTTAAACAATAATTAACAATTAGCTTTAAACATTTCTTAAAAACCCAACTTAGATGGGTCAAGGGCACAATGTAGAGAGCAGTAAGGACTAAAGCAGGGGTCCCCAAACTACGGCCTGCGGGCCACATGTGGCCCTCTGAGGCCATGTATCCGGCCCCTGCCGCACTTCTGGAAGGGGCACCTCTTTCACTGGTGGTCAGTGAGAGGAGCATAGTTCCCATTGAAATACTGGTCAGTTGATTGATTTAAATGTACTTGTTCTTTATTTTAAATATTGTATTTGTTCCTGTTTTGTTTTGTTTTTTTACTTTAAAATAAGATATGTGCAGTGTGCATAGGGATTTGTTCATAGTTTTTTTTATAGTCCGGCCCTCCAATGGTCTGAGGGACAGTGAACTGGCCCCCTGTGTAAAAAGTTTGGGGACTCCTGGACTAAAGCATAAAAATGTAATAAACGAACAATAGACAGAATTTTTCTGCTGTTAGATTTAGTGAGAACTAATAAGTGAAGATGGCGTAGTAAGCAAAAAAGTCAGTGCTTGCTGGTAATGGAGAAAAGAATTATCTTGTGTTATTTAACATTTGTTAAAGAATTGCAAAGCCTTAGGATACAACGTATACAAGAAATGACTTCTTAAGAGATTTATTTAAAGGAATATCTTGTTGAGAATTAGTGGAAAGAAAAATATTCTAAATATCTTAGTCTGTGCTTCAGGAAAAAAAATAAAGCTAGTACAGTATACAACATCAATATAGGTTAAATTCATATGCCATGATTTCTTGTCACATTAATTTTTTAATTAGTTTTTCATCAGGAACATTATGAAATATTCTGTATTCTTTTTAGAAAAAGTTTTTTGATTATTTACTTAATCTGAAAGGTAAATATCAGAAAAGATACAACCACACAAAATACTAATACGGTGCATTTGCACTATATAAATTGTACAAAACACAGTAGCTTTTAAAGAAAGATTCATACCAATTTATAATGGAATAAACTTTAAAAGGAAAGGTTCTTTGAAAAGAAAAAGATATATTAATATCAGGCAGAAGTATTTCAAAAACAAAATTATAATATTAAAGTTTATACTTCATGTGTTTATTTAACTAAGAAAAGCTTTTCTGAGAGTATAAACCATAGTTTTGAAAGAAGTACAATTTTTTTTTTTTAAGTGAGAGGAAGATAGACTCCAGAATGCGCCCTGACCTGGATCTACCCGGCAACCCAATTTGGGGCTGATGCTCAACTCAACTCAGTCATCATCAATATCTGGGATCAATGCTGGAACCAATAGAACCACTGGCTGGAGGAGGGGAAGAGGGGCAGAAGGGGAAGGGGGAGGAAGAGAAGCAGATGGTCACTTCTCATGTGTGCCCTGACCAGGGATCAAACTTGAAATGTCTGCATACTGGGCCCACACTCTATCCACTGAACCAGCTGGCCAGGGCCAAGAAGTACAATTTTAATAAAAATATATATAATTGAACAAAACTGTTAACTGCTGGGTCAGTAATAAAATGTATAAACTAGTTTTAATGATTCATAGATAATAAAAAAAGTTAGGCTCTGGAAGCCGGCTACCTTGATATGGATATCAGTTCTGCCAACTATAAATTGTACAACTTTGGGCAAATTACTTAATCTCTCTTTGCCTCATTATACTATCTTTGAAATGAGAAAAAAATAACAGTATAAATTTTATATAGTGATACCTAATGCACTTCAAACAGTGATTTCAAGTAGTATATAATCAATCCTATAGAAGAGGTGGTTGTGATTTTCTAAGAAGTGTGTTATGATGGATAACTAAGACAGATGCTGGAAGATTACTGAAAAACGAGAGTAAATATAACAATAAGAGCTTAATATATTTGCCTCTGTGATAGGCAAATGTTAAAAACCATTGGCAAGTTCAATTTCTTTGCAAAATATATGCAAACATCAGTGCATTTTTGAGATAGTAAGAGAAAAATAGAAGTATATATAAAATATAGAAAATCATTTTAAAAAGTAAAAATAAATTTTCTTGAATAAAGAAAAACTAGAGCCTGACCAGGCGGTGGCGCAGTGGATAGAGCGTCGGACTGGGATGTGGAAGTACCCAGGTTCGAGACCCCAGAGGTCGCGCGCGGGCTCATCTGGCTTGAGCAAAGAGCTCGCCAGCTTGGACCCAAGGTCGCTGGCTCCAGCAAGGGGTTACTCGGTCTGCTGAAGGCCCGTGGTCAAGGCACGTGTGAGAAAGCAATCAATGAACAACTAAGAAGTCGCAAGGCGCAACGAGAAACTGATGATTGATGCTTCTCATCTCTCTCTGTTCCTGTCTGTCTGTCCCTGTCTATCTCTGCCTCTAAAAAAAAAAAGAAAACCTTTAAGGCCTGACCTGTGGTGGCGCAGTGGATAAAGCGTCGACCTGGAAATGCTGAGGTCGCCGGTTCGAAACCCTGGGCTTGCCTGGTCAAGGCACATATGGGAGTTGATGCTTCCAGCTCCTCCCCCACTTCTCTCTCTCTGTCTCTCCTCTCTGTCTCTCCCTCTCCTCTCTAAAATGAATAAAAAAAAAAAAAAAAGAAAAACTAGAAAGCTAAAGCATCTAAAAGAGCAAAATGTGTAAGTTTTACAATATATAGATGTGTGTGAAAGTTAAATTCTCTATTTACTTTGTTAAAGTTTGCGTTTAAGGTACAAGAGATAGTTGCTTCCACTTCATTTTCTCCCACTATCTGTAGGTGTCATTGTTCTAAAAATGGAAGACTTCATAGAAAAATTATTTTCAGAGCCTCAATGAAAATTATTCAAAAAGAAAATTTTTCTCCCTACCTAAATAAAACATATGATGCAAGAGAAATGATATCAGACTCATGATAGCATAAGATGTCTTTTGATTTTGTCCACCCCATTATACTTAAATTCAGCATCTATCCAAGAACAAAAGTGCCTCTGTGAGAGTAGTGGGATTGAGCAGCAACATATGCCAAAAGACCAGGGAGGGGTCTCAGCCACATGTGCAGACAGACTTCAGGATGGGCTATGGAACCAGCATGAGCACGTGAGCTGGCTTGAGTCACACTTGGCCCAGACATGGGAGAACCTGAAACACTGTGACTCGGGTAGACAGGAACAGATGAGAGAGCCTTTGGAGAAGCCTAGTTCTCAGAAAAAAAGTTCTAGCTCTTCACTGAAGAATAAGAAACAAACAAAATATGAGTTTATATTCATAGGCATGGGTAAGAGGAACTTTGCCACCAGCATTACCCTTCTAGAGGAGTCCAGCAATCTCTCTGGCAGAGAAAAGGGAGAAGAGTGAGTGCTGAATATTAGTAATTCCTGTGGTATTACTCCTGTGATACCCTCCTGAGGAAGGGAGGGTATCAACGAGGACCCTCCCTTCCTCTTGATAGGCACCATATTTCCCCATGTATAAGACACACACTTTTTGGAAAAATTTGGGGTCTAAAAACTGGGTGCGTCTTATACAGTAGTTGTGGCATTTCAAATGCTATAGATGGAACTGAGGACGAGGCAATATATGAAGACAGTGATTCGTCATCAGACACAGATGAGGACAAGCTAATGGATGGGAGTTTTGACAGTGATGAGGAGTTATATAAATTTTATGATGAATAAAACTTGAGTTCAGTAACTGTATGTAATACATATTTTTTCAAAGTTGGGGCCCCAAATTTAAGGTGCGTCTTATACATGGGAGCATCTTATACATAGGGAAATATGGTAAGTAAAAATACCTGGAATTCCGCAAATTCGATAGTTTCTGAATGTGCAAAACACCTGAGAGGATTTTATGTTTTACATACTATACATTTGTATTTATATTTGAAATCAAAAGGTTGTTCTTTCCTATATTCTCCATTTTCACATATTTCAGAGCAAATAAATTATACTAATGGTAACATCTCAGGATAAAAACATAATGTCTTGTACACTTTTTAATTTCTTTGAATTAAATCTTTAAAAAAAGATTGTAATATTAATAAAAATTTAATCATAGTTTATCAAGGTATTCAAATGAAAGATTGTTAGAAAAGCAAACAGATTTCAGTCTGTTTTTTTATTTCTAATGTCAGTTATGTAGAGAAATATCATGGAGTGTCTAGAAAATTTGACTCTCTTAAGAGAAGGCATACATTAAGTAATTAGAAAGCAGTAAGTCTTTAGAACTTTTAGTGTATAAAGGGAGATGGTCAAGGAAGAAAGGGAAAATACAGACTAGTTGTAATGAAAAAGTCACCTAAAAACTCAGAAAAAAACTTCCACAGCATACAAGAAATAAAAACAGTTTCTTGATCTTAATACTAAAGAGAAAATAGCCAATCTCTCTTACTTGGGATATCTACTGCTCTGAACTATCTTCTGACACCAGCAGGTAGTATATTTTATTTTTATGTTGGACAATGTGAGCAGAAACCAGAGATGCATGTGACCTTGTAGTCAGAATGTCAGTGACTGCCCAGCTCCTGCCCTCCACACATCTCATCTTCTTTATTTTGGGGGAAAAAATCAATTTGGTTAAGGGAGAGAAAAATGAAACAGTAGTCAACTTATTTGCTTGATAATAACATCTAAAAATGCATAGCTGTTGAACTCCAGATAATCTGATTTATTTGTTATTATTATTTTTTGCTGGGTGTTTTTTTTTTTTGTACAATCTGGTGTTGTATTTTCAGATCCTCTGATCTTTGACAGAAAGCACAATGAGAGATGCTTGCTGGGGCTGTCTGCCTCAATATAGTTATATATTTTGAGATTTTACTTTTGCATTTCTTAGTTCTATTCCTGTCACTTAGAGGAGAATGGTTTGAACTTACCATCTGCATGTTGTAGGCAACATTCACTTCAATAAACTCAATAAAGTGTCACACTGATATATTTCTGACTCAGCCAATAATCAAATAAGCTATTTTCACCCTTAAATGTGTTTCAACCTCTCCAATGGTGAAATATATGAGCTTGCTTCTTACCAACTGAGAGTGATGTTTTGAGTATAGAACATTCTAGTAAATGTCAGACTGAGAATATAAGCTAGAAGATTATCTAGCTGGAATTCAGAAGTTTAGACAAAGACATATTTTAATTGGATCAAATAAGTGTTAGTCCCAGCAATTCCATTTTATATCTTTCACAGACATGCTGATATAGTTATTTGTGCAATTTAACATTGAAAGAACATCATATCCTGGTAAGGTTTATTTTTTTTTAATTTAGTGAGAGGAGTGGAAGCAGAGAGACAGGCTCCTGCATGTGCCCTAACCGGGATCCACCTGGTAAGCCCACTAGGGAGCAATGCTCTGCCCATCTGGGGCATCCTCTGTTGCTTAGCAACCTAGCTCTTCTTAGTGCCTGAGGCAGGCCATGAAGCCACCCTCAGCACCCAGAGCCAACTCACTCCAATCAAGTCATAGCTTCAGTAAAGGAAGAGAAAGAGGGAGAGAGAGAGAGAGAGAGAGAGAAAGAGAAGTGAGAAGGAGAGGGGAAGCAGATGGGTGCTTCTCCTGTGTGCCTTGACAGGGAATCAAACCTGGGACATCCACACGCAGAGCTGATGCTCTACCACTGAGCCAGCTGGCCAGGGCTACAGGTGAACTGTTTGTTATATCACCCCAGAGTAGAGATAAAAAGGTTATCATGTTTTCCCATTTATAGTACATTTACTTTATTTCCTGTTTTTTTTTCTTTTCATAAAATTCAGTGTTTGCAAACGTGAATGGACTAAACAACAACAAAAAAATCATACTTTGGGAGAATTTGTTTTACAGTGACTTGCATAGGGTTTATTCCAATGACGTTTTATTTCCTTTTAGTCTACTTTGAAGAAAACTTCATATTTGTGTTTTACTGTTATGATAGGCAGAATAACATTTCTCAAACACTCTAATCCCTGGAACCTAGAAATGTGTTACCGTAAAGAGGTTTTGCAGATGTTATTAAAACCTGAGATGCAGAGACTATCCTGGATTATATGGTGGGCCCAACATAATCACAATAATCTTTATATGGAAAAGAGGAAGACAGAGGAGTTAGAGGACATATGACAACAGAAGTAAAGGTCATTGGACCGATGTGATTGCTGGAAGAGGTTTGGAGGCCAAGAAATGTGGCAGATTCTCAAAGCCAGAAACAGAAAGGAGTGATGTCTCCCCTAGACCCTTCAAAACAGAGGCAACCTTTCCAGGATGTTTATTTTAATCCCATAAAAGTCATTTCACACTTCTTACCTTCAAAATGATAAGAACATAAGTTTATGCTGCTTTTAGGCATCAATTCATGGTAATTTTCATAGCAGCAATGAGAATCTAATACAATAAGTAATTCATCTTGAACCCTAAGAGTAAATCACATATTAATCTTAATAAAAAAAAAGTTGTGTAGCTCATGTGGGTGTCTATACAATAGAAAATTGTATATACTGACAGAAGCATATTTTTCCTCATATAAAAAAATCAAATAACCATTCAAGTTCTGCCCAAGGAGGAATCTCTTCATTTTATGGCATAATTTATAAGTCACTATTTCCTATTCTTTATTTTTTTTTTACATTTTATAGCATGAAACAGAAAATCAGGCACTCCTCAGAGATACAAGTCAAAAAGCAGAGATGTTAGTTAAAGAAAGCTTATCAACATAGAATGAGAATATTCTCACACATACACTTAGTGACAGACATTTCAGAAACTCTACTGGGGGACTGGGACCCTGAAAGTAACATAGTGGTTCAGGTTTATATATTTAACATCTGAGGTTTAAGTGGCAGATAGAGACTCTAATTCATAAGCAAGTCTCTTTATAAGAAGTTTCTTCCCCTGCTGATTGCGTGGAAAAGAAAGAGGGTGAAACAAAAACAAAACCAACAACAAAAAAAAATCAGATAACCTTAGACAAGCAAAAAAGAGACATCTTTATCAGATGGAACAGGTTAAATATTCTTTTCCACACTTGGTTTGAGATTTTTACTAGTTTCTTTATTGAATTTATTAAGGTGACACCAATTAACAAAATTGTGCAAGTCTCAGGCGCAAAATTCTACAACACATAATCTATACACTGTATTGTGTGTTGACCACCCCAAGTCATCTCCATCTGTCACCATTTATCTCTCCTAAATCCTGCTGCACCTCCCTTCATTCCCATTCCCCCAGCAATCACTACACTGTTGTCTGTGTCCATGAGTTATTCTCTTTTCTTTTTTTCTCAATCCCTCTACACCACCACCCAGACCTGCCTCCCCGACAGCTCTTAGCCTGGTCTCTATTTATGTGTATGTCCTTATTTTGCTTGTTAGTTTATTTTGATGATTAGATTCCATATATGAGTAAAATCATATGGTACTTATCTTTCTCTGACTGGCTTATTTCACTTGTTCCTTGAGAAAGATTTGAGTTTAAATCTAGGCTCCTTATTTATTTTTAATCAATCAGTGTAGACTTTGGCTTCTTATTTTATTCCATGGATTTTAATCCTTTGCTATCATTTTTCCTTTAACATATAAATTGTCCCATATTTGGAACATTTAAATTCTGCAAACTTCTACAAAATTAGTGCCTTGGACTCTGAAAATATTGGTATATTGAAACGAACATAATTGAGTAATAAGTTTAAATTTTGAAAGCTTAAAAGAGATATAGCACCTGAATACAATGCATGCCTAAGATTTTGTTTTTGCCATAAAGTACATTGTTGAGATAATTAGTAATATCTGAATAAGATCTACAGATCAGGTAATAGTATTGTATCTCTTATGAAGAATGAAAAGAGAATCAGATGGTCAGGGACAGACCAGATATCTCTGATACAGCATCATAAAGAGCCTAATAAATAGCTCTTTCAGGTTCTGATAGTTATCTATGGGCCTTACTTGAGTGTTAAAAAAAAAATCACACACAGAGAGATAATATAAGAAGGTAGTTAGAAAATTATTTAACAAACTCAGACCTACCTATTTTTATACTCCAATTAAACTAAGTATTTAGGTTTATCAGATATTAGAAATAAAAATACAAAAATAAATGAAGTAGTATTGACTCATAATATAAGATAGATAAAACTTGAAAACATGCTAAATGAAAAAAGACACAAAAGGTTTCATATCTTATGATCTCATTTACATGAACCATCTCAAATAGGCAAATCTATAAATAAAGAATGTAAATTAGTTGTTGCCAGGACTGATAGGAACAGAGGCATGGGTATTGAGTTCTAACTGGTACAGGTTTTCACTTGAGGGTGATAAAAATGTGCTGGAATCAGATAGTAGAGAGGATTGCAAACTTGGTAAATAGTATAAACACCACTGAATTGAACACTTTGAGAGTTAATTTTAAGGTATACAGATTATATCTCTATAAAACATTATAATAAAAAGTTAAACAAGACAAAAACCACAAAAAAAAAAACCCTGTCTGATGGCTAAATTTGGTCAGCAGGCCAGAGACTGTCAATTCTTGCCCTACACTAGTGTTTCCTGTGCCAGGCTGCACACTGGGATCGATTTGAGAGCTTTTAAATAAAGTATGCTGATGTTAGACCCTTCCCTCTAACATACTGATTCAGTTTGTCTAGGATGCGCTGATGCTGGGGTGCAACCATGACTAAAAAGAAAAACTACTGGTCTACAACCATATTTCCAGGTTCAGATTTAGCCCAGATCTTTTGCGTACCTGCCTTTTGACCCAGCGATCTCACTTCCAAGAATGTATCCTATGAATCCTGAAACAAGAATATATGAACCCCTATGTTCACTGCAGTATTATTTACAATAACCAAGATTTGGAAGCATCCCTAGTGTCCATCACTAGATGAGTGGATACAAAAGCTGTGGTACATTTACACAATGGAATACTATGTGGCATAAAAAAGAGAAGAAAACCTTACCTTTTGTGACAATGGGGATGGACCTGAAGAACATTATGGTAAGTGAAATAAGCCAGTCAGAGAGAGACAAGTCCCATACAATTTCACTCAGTTGTGGAATCTAATGAACAAAATAAACAAGCAAAGTAGAGAGAGATCCATAGATAGAGACCTGGCTGATAGCTGTTGTATGTGGGCAGATCTGGGTGTGTGTGTGGAGGGATTGAGCAAAAAAGAAAAAACAGAGAAATACTCATGAACATGCACAACAATATGGTGACTGCCTGGGTGGTGGTGGTGGTGGTGGTGGTGGTGGTGTATATAAGGTACTGTTGGTCAAGTAAGTTTATAAATATGATATATATGTTTGCTCGCTTATAGTTTGCATTGGATGTAGGAGGCCAGAAGAAGCAGCCAAGATGGCAGAGTGCTGAAGCAGAAGCCAGTTGGTGCAGAGTTTGTGCAGAGAGAAAGAGATGGGGAACAGAGGTGAATAAGGCTAGTGAGCTAGAAACCTTTGATTCTAGGAAAACTCGGATAAGTCAGTAGCTTTGTGAGCACTGAATGAGTGGGGTTTGGAGCCCAGTGTGCTTTTACTTGCCCACCGGGTGCAAGCTAGGATTAAATCTAATGGTCCACCAGTTCTTGGCTCCATTGTTTCATTACCATCTGTCCGAATCCAATGCAAATCTGCATGGGGCAGATGGCTGTGATGGTGGCCCTGGCTACTGGTTTTACAGGTACATAAATTCATAAAGGTGAATTTTAGATCAACAATGGTTTTACATTTTTGTTGTTGTTGGAATAAGTATGACACTTGTGATATTTGGGCCATAATGATAGTAAATATGTGTTGTTTATTTTCAATTCAAATTTAATTGAATTTCCTGCATTTTATCTAGTGACTCTACTAATGTGTTTATTGAAAAAAATCACTTTTAAAGGTTAATATTTTTGGAATATGAATATATAATATCTTTGTTGAATATTATAATTATGCACATAAAATAGACATACAAATAATACAATTAATTAACCTTTCTTTTGGTGGTAAGGAAAACCTTGTAGTAACTTGCTTAAGTGATAAATTTGAAAAACTAAATGCTCAGTTAAAATTTAGTTTTGAAAATGTTTTGTGTAAATTAATACTTACAACTTCCAAATTTTAAGAAAAAACAGTTTAATATTTATCATAAATGCTAACAAAAATACTTAGCAAGTACTGTTTATATTGTTACTCTATCCTACTAGGAATTCTTATATATCTAATATTCACTTTTACTATCACAAAACTTCAAATAAGACTGAGTAATTAATCACTAACTTCATTAATGTAAACAAATTTTTCACTTTATTCCTCAAAAATTTAATTAAGAAAGTGAAAAATAATAAGGTGATATATGATGTAAATGTAGTTTCTCTCTGGAGACTTAAGCCACTGCAATCTTTTTACCTTAGGGAAATGGGTGATAGAATCTTAAAAGCAAGAATATAAATCAACAGCCTTGTCACTTCTTTAAAGACTACAACACTAATGACAGCAATTACTTTTAAAGGACTGTTTTAAAATGTGTGGAATTGAGTCTTAATTTTTTATCTGCCTCTTTATAAATGTGCCCTCCTTCATTGATGAGAATTAACTTCCTTCTCCAACCTTATCAACAGCGATGTGTCTGCACTAATTCATCCCTGTCATCTATTGCAGTACTGATAAAGAGCATACTGGGTGCACAGGCTTGCTGTGGATAGCTAGATCTGTTGCATTGTCCCTGATAAATAAAAGGAGGTACTCCAAATCTTTATCCCTTTAGGATCACATTTTTTTTCCTGTTTACAGATTCATCAACTGCTTCCAAGTTGTCAGAAGTCTTATTTTGTATGATAGATTTAGCAAGTAATTTGAAACAAAAATGCATGGATGTGTTGATCTTGTGATCTCAAACATAAAATAAACACCAAGAGGCTGTATATTTTCACCTTGAAAGTACAGCTTTTTTTTTTTTTTTTACTTTAAATTGCATGCCTGTTACTGAAGACTGCATTTTATCTTGTATTTACCTTGCAACCATGGGTGTGGCTCTGGGCCCAAAGCAACAGTATTTTCTCTTGTTACTTGGTGTGGTGTAAGTTGGGTTACTAAAAATCATCTTTAATAAGTAAAAAAAAAAAAAAAAAAGTTAAATAGTCGGCCAGATTTGACCTGTGGCTGTAGTGGTATCTATCTCAGTAGAAAACATGATCTGTTTAGAAAGTGCTGGTCAATTTCAAATCTTTTGGAAAATAACCATATTACATCCTGAATTGTTTTTCACCATTTATTCTATATTACCTTAACCAACTTTTTAGCAGTTGTCTGAAGAGTGGGAAAAATATAGAATATTTTTGATAAAAGAAATATAAAGACAAAACAATATTCTACAAGATGTGTTCTACAAGAAGCTAATGATGCAGGAATTGAGCAGATATTTTAATAAAAAGGGTCATTTATGATTGCGAAGCTCTAATTTTGAAAAGTTAGACTCTTTTTTTTTTTTTTTTTTGTATTTTTCTGAAGCTGGAAACAGGGAGAGACAGTCAGACAGACTCCCGCATGAGCCTGACCGGGATCCACCCGGCACGCCTACCAGGGGCGATGCTCTGCCCCTCCGGGGCGTCGCTCTGTCGTGACCAGAGCCACCCCAGCGTCTGGGGCAGAGGCCAAGGAGCCATCCCCAGCGCCCAGGCCATCCTTGCTCCAATGGAGCCTCGGCTGCGGGGAGGGGGGGGGGGAGGGCAGAGAGGAAGGAGAGGGGGAGGGGTGGAGAAGCAAATGGGCGCCTCTCCTGTGTTCCCTGGCCGGGAACCGAACCTGGGACTTCTGCACGCCAGGCCGACGCTCTACCACTGAGCCAACCGGCCAGGGCCTAGACTTTTTTTTAAGTGAGAATATCTAAAAGGCATAAATAAACCATGAAATTTACCTTAGAAAAATTAAACTTACAAAATGCTAACTTTAAGTATTTAATTACTTGTATATTTAAATTGCTTAATTTTTATTTTGGCCAGGGCCAAAGTTAGACTTTTTTTGCTGTGAGATTTATCAGTTTTTAACATGCTAATGTATATTGTAGATTGGGTTATAATATAAATTGTTTCCCTAATAGTACTTTAATTTTTAAATGCACCTAAATATATCAGTAATTAGTAATAAACATAATCCACGTGGACAGCCATGCTTAGTTCATGCTGAGGGAGCATGGGAGGTATAAAGTGCTCTTGGGTGGAAGATCAGAAGTGATGGACAAGGTACAGAAGAACCAAAGGTGAAATGTATGTAGTGAACGGTTCTTTTGCCACAGAGTGTAACTGCTGTTTCAATAGCAATTTTATTCTGAGCAGTGAATGAATATAAAAAGTAACAGAAAGATTTGTTCTCTGACTGCTGAATGGAAATAGATTTGCAAAGTAAGTATATATTTAGTCAGAAGAAGTACCACATACTCATGGAAACTTACACAAATTGAAAGAAAATAAATCCTGAATGGGCCATTAATAATATACAACATTACACAAAACTAATATTTAATCTTTATGAGATATATGTTTTTGATATATTGTACAAAAAAACCTGTTTACTGTCTGTCTACAGCATTAGCTTTCTTTGTTTTGGGAAGAGTCTTTGCAGTGATATTTCTTCAACAGGGGAATGAGCCCAAACTTTAATGAGAAGAAAAATTGTGTTTACATTACTTTTAAAATAACATGTTTTTCACTAAATTATTCTTTAATATTTATAGAGAAACTCCACTGCAAAGGTAAAATATGTAGCCAGCTCTAAAATGCAATGCCTTATAGAGATGACATTCAATTCTAGAGTGTTTATCATGATAAAATTATGACTATACAAAGGTGAAAATCATAATAGGCATTCATATTTTAAAATGATACTATCTAAACGGCATAAACCATGAAATTTACCTTAGAAAAGTTAAACTTACAAAATGCTAACTTTAAGTATTTAATTACTTGTATATTTAAATTGCTTAATTTTTATTTTATTTTTTTAATGTTTAGAAATAATGAGAAGCTGTAGTTGAATGGGCTTTTCATCTCAATTGTCCTTATAATAAGAAAAAGAGAGTCTTGCAAACCTCTTGAAAAATAAATCTGTGTATTATTGTGAAGTAGAAGAGCAATGCTATAATATATACTTTCTATATAAAATCCATTTATTCTTTGTTTATTTGTTTACCACTTATAGTTTATAAAAACTTTTGACTTTATTTTTGCCACATTTTGTGGCAGAGGTTGTGATTGTTTTATATAAAATGTTGGCTTTGTGGTATATATGACTTCAACTTTAGTTTGAGACATGGACAATTATGGAAGAAAACTAATACTAAATAGTTAAAAGCTCTACTTATTCTCAGATCCTCAAATTTTTAGTATAATCTTTATCATTGCATAAGATCCCAGGACAATAAGTGCTGTATAGGGTTGCTGTTGGAGTGAGTCAGTCTAGCAATGACCATTAACCTATACACTCCATGTAGAGAGTTGTCTGGCTTCTAAATAGGTGAGACTTGTCTTACATATTAGTAGGCTGCCAAACAGATGACTCTAAAAATATATAATATTGCTTTTATTTTAAAACATTACTAAGATAGGCACATCCTAAAAAGTGTATGCTTTTCTACCAGTAAGATCAACTTAAAGGTAATTTTTAAATTCTGAGGAAAGCAGAAAACATTATTTACAAATATACTCAAGCCTGATATTTAAAAAATAATAAGTGCATTTCAAATAGATAAAATAATAAAAAATGAGTTTGTAGCTTTTCACAGTAATTTTTGATATTTTGCTTTTGATGGTCCCTAGTATAGTCAATTGAAAAGTAATTTGTGGATCTGGAACATAAAGTCCTGACACTAATTCCAAACTCTATACTTTCAACCAGTATACTACATATCCTCCTTTTCCACATTTTTTGTTATTTGGTGTCTAAAATAAATCTCTGTAACAGAGTATAAAGTTTTGAGGATAGCTTCAAATACTGGATGAGATTTTAAAGGTCAAGATCAAATATATTTCATGAAGAGATCATATAATTTAAATATTCAGCTCACAGCTGTCCTATATCTTATTTCCATTAAATTTGCCTCTCCTTACCCCCCTAAAAAATACATAGTTAGAAGTATGCTATTTTTGACAATCTTAATTATATAATGGAAAATATATCGTTTGGAGTTTATCCAATGAGAATATGGAGAATGCACAAGTCATTGTACTAAAAATTTGAGGATCTGAGAATAAGTAGAACTTTTAACTATTTAGTATTAGTTCTCTTCCATAATTGTCCATATCTCAAACTAAAGTTGAAGATTGGTTTTAGCTTGGGGTACTGAACTCTGGTCTTCCCAGTACCAATGTGCTATATTTGTTGATGTTGTTGTTGCCTTTACTGGGAAGTTTGTTGCCCCATAGCTTCTTACAGTTCAAGTGATAGACAATATTCATTATCCTGATGAAATCCCAACATTTCTAAGAAATACTCTCTTGTTACTTATTAAGATGTTTTTATTCTAGATTTTTATTACTATAAGAGTTTGTTCCTTGTAAATGGAAGATATTTTAAGGAATATAGGTATTTCTAAACAAATTAATGGATAAACTTAATCATGCTCCCCCACACACATATACACCCACCAGAATATTAGTCAACTATAAAAAAGGAATGATGTCTTCCCATTTGCAACAACATGGATGAATCTAGAATGTATTATGTTAATTAAATAAGTCAGACAGATAAAATCAAATACCATATAAGTTCATGTATATATATGTAGAATCTAAAAAAAACAAAACAAAAACAGACTCATAGAAACAGAGAACATAGTGGTAGTTGGCAGAGGTGGAGGGTAAGAGGATGGGTAAAAAATGTTAAGGGGAGTATAGTCAGCAGACTTATACATTTCTCAATAATATATAGTTTTATTGCAATGTATAGACAAAACTCAGGAAAAATATAGATTAATACAACACTTAATAAATTGATCTGATTAACATTAAAAGAAGAACCACTAAAATGAGCAGATTATACATTAAGTTCAACATTCACTAACATAAATTATAAGATGAGCCATAACATTTTAGTAAATTAACATGCTGTTTTTATTATAGTGGCTCTATAGTATAATTGAAGTCAGGTAGTATGATATGTCCAGCTTCATTCTTTTTTCTCAGGATTGCTTTGGCTATTTTGGGGTTTTTATGATTCCATACAAAGCGAGTAATGTTTTGTTCTATTTTTTTTTAAATGACATTGGGATTTTGATGGGAATTGCAATAAATTTGTATATTGTTTTAGGTAATATGGTCATTTCAACTATGTTGATTCTTCCAATCCATGAACATGAAATATTTTTTCCATTTTATTGTGTCTTTTTCAATTTCTTTCAATAATATTTTGTAGTTTTTAGTATATAGATCTTTCACATCCTTTATTAAGTTTATTCCTGGGTATTTTATTTTTTGTTGTTGTTGAAATTGTAAATGGATTTTTTTTCTGAGTTTTTTTTTAAAGTTTTGTTGTTGGTATATAGAAAAGCAATAGACTTTTGTATATTGATTTTGTATCCTATGACTTTATTGTGCTGTTTTATTTTTTCTAATAGTATTGTGGTGGGGTCTTTGGGATTTTCTTGCAGATGACAGGATCATGTCATCTGCAAAAAGTGATACCTTTACTTTTTCTTCCCTGATATGGATGTGTTTTATTTCTTTCTCTTGCCTGATAGCTCTGGCTGAAACATCCAGAACTATGTTGAATAAGAATAGAGAAAGTGGGCAGCCTAGTCCTGTTCCTGATTTTACAGAAAAAGCCTTTATTTTTTTCACCATTTAGTATGACATTTATTGGTTGATGGTTTGTCATATATGGCCTTTATTATGTTGAGTTACTTTCCTTCTATTTAGATCTTATTGAGTGTTTTACTTATTTATTTATTTATTGTATTTTTCTGAAGTTAGAAATGGGGAGGCAGTCAGACAGACTCCCGCATGTGCCTGACCCGGATCTACTCGGCATCCCACCAGGGGACAATGCTCTGCCCATCTGGGGCATTGCTCTGTTGCAACCAGAGCCATTCTAGTGCCTGAGGCAGAGGCCATGGAGCCACCCCCAGTGCCCGGGCCAACTTTGCTCCAGTGGAGCCTTGGCTGCAGGAGGGGAAGAGAGAGACAGAGAGGAAGGAGAGGGGGAGGGGTGGAGAAGCAGATGGGTGCTTCTCCTGTGTGCCCTGGCCAGGAATCAAACCTGGGACTCCTGCACGCCAGGCCGATGCTCTACCACTGAGCTAACTGGTCAAGGCCCTTATTGAGTGTTTTGAACATAAAGAATGTTGTATTGTATCGAAAGTCATACAACATAATCAATAGTTCAAGTTCTATAGAGATGTTTACCTAAAACTTACGTACCTTATATCAATGTTGCCCTGTTAAGGTTAATTTTCTAAATAAAATTAAAAATATTTTTAATTGCAATACATCTTACAAATTTGATGAATGACTGAATTTCTTAGAAAACAGTAACTTAATCAGATAATCTAAAATGAAATGAAATTCATAATTAAAGCCTTTTTATTTGTTTTAAGAGTGAGAAGGAAGGCAGGCAGACTGGCTCTTGCATGCACCCCAACCGAGCTCCATGTGGCAAGTCCCCTACAGGGTGATGCTCTGCTCATCGGGGCCATTGCTCCATTGCTCAGGCAACCAAACTATTCTAGCACCTGAGGTAAGCCCATGGAACAATCCTCAGCATCTGGGGCTAACTTGCTGGAACTATTCAAGCCATAACTGTGGGAGGTGGAAAGAGAGAGAAAGAAAGAAAGAGAAGGGTGTGGGAGAAGAGAGGCAGATGGTTGCTACTCATGTGTGCCTTGACCGTGGATTGAACTTGGGATATCCATACAACAGGCCAATGTACTATCCATTGAGTGAAGAGGCTAGGACTTATTTTCTGTTTTAAAGAAGTAAATACAGAGGTTCAAAGAAATAAAATAGATTTTTCTAATTTTCAGTTTAAAGTTGAATGGTTAATAATGTAAATCTCTCATGTATTTTTATAGCACTATTTTTGTAGCATATTTGTTCTAGTATTTTTTATTTAAGTATAGTTGCTTTACAACATTATATTAGTTATATTAGTTTCAGCTGTACAGTATAGTGACTCAACATTTTTATGCCTAACTATATATGCTCAACCCACTGATGCTAGTAATCATCTATTACCATGCAAACTTAATTCAATATTATTGACTATATTGCCCTTTATCTTTTTCACCATCACCTCATCCACTTCCCTGTGGCAACCATCCTTTTGGTCTCTATTTCCATGACTATTTTTGTTTTGTGTTGTTTGTTCATTTGTTTATTTTTGAAATTCCACATACAAATAAAACTGTACAGTATCTCTTTTGCTGTCTGACATATTTTACTTAACATAATACCCTATAGCAGTAGTTCTCAAACTTTTTGAAGTCGGAGTATATATAAAATCCTACAAATAATTGTTGGTGCACTATATACAAATTTCTGAAAAATATGTTATAATAATTAAGTCAAATATTAAAGAAAAAATATAGAGTCCAAGCGTGCTTTTATGGTTATTAAACAAAACAAATATGACAAAATTAAATTTATTCTGACATTAAAAACATTTTTATGTTACATTTTTTGAGTTATGCTTTTTAGAATTAATAAAAAAGAGGGGTTAGAAATTTTAAAAATGACAAAAAAGTTATATTTTTATATACATATAGATACATTTTTAGTAAGATTTAGTAAATTCAGCAGGTTCCAGAGCAAATGTGTTGTGGTTTTTTTTATTTTTATGTTTATGAGAAACATGAGCCTGATGTGTCCTAGCGATTTCTTCAATGTTTTGGCATATATTTGAAAGGTAAACTCTTATTTCCCCATCAATACATTGAAGAATTCCTCTCTTTTTACTGTTAACTGTATTGAGTACAGAAAACCCCCACCATACATATCATCTTAACTTTACACCAAACAAAGGATAGAAGAAACTTGCCTCCAGTCTTTCTGGGGAACATGGGGGTAGTGTAAACAATCCAGCACCACAGCTTAACAGCCTTTTGCAACCTAATTAGGCAAGTGAGGTGGGGGTTTGCGCAGACTGTCAGCTTACAGTCAATTCCCCACACCTCTGTCTCCCAAAAATCTAAACTCCAAAACCCCTGTTGGTTTTTTGGTCCCCAACAGGCACATATTTCTCTGAAATACCATAGGGCACACCTGGAAACCTTCTAGGGCACACCAGTGCACCCTGGCACACACTTTGAGAACCACTGCTCTATAGGTACATCCATGTTATTGTAAATAAAAAAATTTCACTATTTTTATTATTTAATAATAATTCATCAGATATTATATAATATATTATATTTTTTTTATTAATTCATCAATGGATACTTATGTCACTTCCATCTTATCTATAATGTATAAGGCTGCAATGAATATAGAACTACATACATCTTTTCAAATTATTGTTTTTCCTCCCTTTGATAAATACCCAGAAGTAAAATTGCTGGTTCATATGGTAGAGCTATTTTTAATTTTTTTTAGGATTCTTCATACTATTTTTTTTTCTTTGTATTTTTCTGAAGCTGGAAACAGGGAGAGACAGGCAGACAGGCTCCCGCATGTGCCCAACCGGGATCCACCCAGTACACCCACCAGGGGCGATGCTCTGCCCCTCCGGGGCGTCGCTCTGCCGCGACCAGAGCCACTCTAGTGCCTGGGGCAGAGGCCAAGGAGCCATCCCCAGCGCCCAGGCCATCCTGCTCCAATGGAGCCTTGGCTGCGGGAGGGGAAGAGAGAGACAGAGAGGAAGGAGGGGGGGTGGAGAAGCAAATGGGCACTTCTCCTATGTACCCTGGCCGGGAATCAAACCTGGGTCCCCCGCACGCCAGGCCGACGCTCTACCGCTGAGCCAACTGGCCAGGGCCCATACTATTTTTCATATTGGCTGCATCAATTTGAAATCCCACCAACACTACACAAGTGTTCTCACATTAGGTTTCCATTTTAAAATGATAAAAGTGAGTCTTCAAGTCATTAAATAACTTGTACATGTTCACGCACCTAGAAAATTACATCTCTGCTACTTGTTCTCTGATTTTAACTTTGAGTCTGTTCTCTTTTTCAAGCTAGTAATTTATTAGTAGTTAAATGTCTATAATCAGGTAAAAATATCTCGTTTAAGTCACTTAGACACTGAGAAATTTGAGGTCAGAATATGTTCCTAATTAATTTTCAATGAAATAAAATGTTTTATGCAATTAAAAATACCAAAATTATATACTATATTTAATGTCATTAATTTTTTATCTTTGTTCCTCTGAGCATGTAGTTGATAACAACTATATATTGATTATATAAATGATATTAGCAAAACAATTAAATTCATGGAAATACAAAGTTTTAGAAAATCCTAAGATAAATATGAGGAAAAAATGTGACTAATACAGGCAAAATATCTTGACATTCCTAGATGATTTATTCTGTTATTACCTTTAGGAGAAGTCATTAATAAATTAATGTACCAAGAGTATCCTAGACCTGAGGAGTGAAAAATATTAGTACTAATCAATATTTTATGAAAGTAGAAAAATTTCATAATCAATCATCATTAATGTAGATCAATCTCTAATAAATTAGAAATAATGAAACACATTATTTCAGATAAGAATATCTGACTAAATCAGAGGATAACATAAATTATGAACACTTGTAAAAAGAAGCCAAGAAAGGAAGCCATTTATTTATTGAAGTTCATAACCGAGAATACCAAAATCAGTTTTTTAAATGCAAGGTCTTAGCAATAAGACAATTTATTATTTTTGATCCACAGATACAGTTTCTTATAGCATTTTATTCAAATATGTGTATTAAATGAGAGAAATTTTAATTTAAAAATATGGAATAAAGTAAATAAATGAAAAAATAATAGCAATGATACTTCGGTAGAATTTAAATTGATACCATTATTGATATGGATTTCAGAATATTTTTTAAAATTGATCAGGAGACATAAAATGTATATGTAAACAAGAATAATATGAGCAGAATAAGGAAATAGAGTATGTATTTGTCTTACTCCTTACTCTGTTTGATTAAAAGAAGAGGAAAATTTGGGACGAAAGCGTTCCTCTTGGCGGAGCCCTAGTTGAGAGTTTTTAGAACAATTTTTTTTAAGTTACTAGTGAGCTTTTAGCTACTGCCTATCTATAGAATTAATGTTTCTGTGAGAAAATGTTCTCTAATACAGGAGTACACATTTCATTAAAATATTTGGCAGGATTCAGTTTCAAAAGAGTTAGCTGTCTTAAGGATCTTTGAAGGTGTACATTTTTCTTTGGGTACAGTGAGAGTAGAATAACAAAGGGAAGTTAGGAGGAAGTACACTACTGCTACAAGGACACTGACATTAAGAAAACTGAAGTGATTTAGGTTTATAATAATGTAATAATCCATGCATAGGAAAGACATTTATTCAGTGAAAAAAGAAAACATGTTTCAGTAAAAAAACAAATATTAAAATTTGAGTCATTCACTATTTGCTTTGTAAAGTTACTTATCTTCAGTTGTAATCTGAGGGTAATGACATTTGTCTCATTTGAATATTGTGAGTATTAACTGAAACAATCTTTATAAAACATTGAGCAGATGGCTGGTAAACAGCGAGCCTTCAAGAAGTGGTGGTTATTATTCTGGCAAAGAACAGTTGCTCAGCAAAGACAAATGATATTGACTAATGTAGTAAATTGCTTATAGATTCTTATAATAAATTTCTACACTTAAAGCTAATTTTATTGTGCTTTAAACTTATTTTTCTTTTTGCTGCTAAATAGTTGTTTAAATAAAATATCTATTTCTTGTGCAACAAGTGAAAAAATGACTGGCTTCTGGGGTTTAATCTAGAAGAAAAACTATGTTTTCTTCTTTTACCAGAGTGATGGTCTCTTCACGTATGAATCTTTTGAGGCTAGGAGGGGGTTGTAAGGTTGGAGTCCATGTTGTTTGAAACTGACCTTTGCCTAAGAATTGCATTAGAATATGTAAAATCTAGAATATTTAAACTAGTATTTTAGTAAAGAGTATTTTTGAAGGGGAATAAATGAAGGCTCTATGACTGGTGTATGTTGATTCTAAAGCAGCCTAGTTAATAAAGATCAAATCATATAAGATCCAATATGTTAAAGTATGAATTTTATACTTTAACTAAAAATGAAAAGTGATTAGAGAACTTTATACACGGGAATAACTTGAATAGTTTCTGGCTGTGCTGTGAGGAATATTTTGAAGATGGCAATAATAAAGGCAGAATACCTAGTTTTGAGGCTATTAAATTATTTTTGTATAGAGAAGATGGCTCCTAAACCTAGAATTATGGCAGATGAAATAGATGCAGATGTAACTAGAAAGTAGACTCACTACATGTGTAGAGTTAGTGGTACTAGGTATGAGGGGTGATTCCTAGATTGTTAACTTTTCTAGCACTATTAAATGAAAATATCTTTGTCTTTTTCAGTCATGTTTTCCTAAAATGATTGTGCACTTCTCTTATGTATATCCTATGTGATATTATTTGGTCATCTGTACATGACACATGATTGATTATAGATATTATAAAAGGAAGAACTCCAACTATTTTATTATTCTTATTCTACTTAACACTCGTTAGTGTTCCTGACACGATCAACAGTGTTGGTGAAACAAATACTTAGTTAATCAACCTAAGAAATTTTGGCATAATAATATGAGTCAGATATTGCTCAAAACAGTAAACATGATTGATACATACTGTTTCTCCATGGTATAGACTAGTATAGACTGTCTCAGCAGTTATTTTTAATATCTAGGTCACCCCACTCTGAGTCTGAAGGTTTCCCTACCATTGGACTTAATATTTATGTGAAAAACGAATCCCTCTTTATTGGTAAGTCAGGTAGATTTTGGTTGTTCTTTTTCTCAATCAACAACATTTTAAATTCTTACCAAACCTGAAATTATGTGTTATAATTTAAGAACTCACCCATTCCCATTAAAAATGTAAAATTCATTGAGCTAAGGATTAAGGTAATTGCAATAAAAGAAAAAGAAAAGCAAAACTATTATCCACAGTACGTGGAACTTGTTGATCCTCGTTTTATGGTAGCAAACTGTTCAAGTGCGGCTTTGAAGCATTAGATTTAATCTTAGTCCAGTGTCCAGAAAGCTGCAGCATTAAAATCTTGGTAATAAATAATTAGAATATTAAAGAATGTTCTCTAAGAAACAAGCAAGCTGTTCAAAAAAGACCTATTTGAAACAAGTAAAGAAACAAACATAAAACATAGTTTGCTAAGAGAGTTTCAGTTTGCTTGAGTCCTGAATTCTCCAATGTTTGAAATTTTTATAAATGTCAAGTCTGCAGGAAAGCTAAACTTACATGCTAAGCTAAAGTTAACAAGAGGAGAGATGAAGAGGTGAAGGGAAACAAGACTGAGATCAAAGAGAAACAAGAGGACTCTACCTGCTCTCTTCAAGTACCTCTTGATAAAATATTCCCTATCAGGCAAAGGAAGCAACAGTGGTCCTTGTCAAGATAGAAGCAGGCAGCATTCCAGAGACAGGGACAATGTTTTTTGTGAGAGATTCTGTTTTTATTCAAATGTGTGTATATTGTATAACTTTAACATTAATGTTTATATTTTAAAATATTGCATTAATATATTTACCTTGATTGCTGAGTTTTTTATATTGCCTTAAAGCTTGTGGCCTTGCAAGTGCCTCATTCACCTTGCTGTCGTCCTAGCCATGTAGTTCCTCATTTGAGTCAATTATTTTGAATTGTTTTGGAGGCCAAGATCAAAATTAAGGAAAAAAAATAGAATGAGGTCTTTAATAATTCTATTGAGTCATTTCATCAATCAGCTTCATACTCAGATTCATAAGTCAATAGACTCCTTATACTGATTAGCCCAATTTTATATGGGCTTTTCTATTACTTTCTTCTGAAAACTTTTTAGCATGTCTGTGGGGTTTTTCAGCCATCAAATCCTCTATGCTTAGTCACAATCCTCTATGCTTACTGAGTTTAAGCGGTTCTGGTAGAAGGGTGTTAATTTAGGTTGCCAATACTTTGAGAGACAACTTTTATGATAAAATATTCTCATCAAATGAGCAATAATGTATCTTTGAAGGTAGAAAGGGAAAGTATTACTTAATTGTGGATATTTTATATTCTATAAGTGCAACTGTGAACTCAATGATGTGAAGATAAAAATTAATCTACTTGGTTCCAGGTTTTGAGTGGCCCATAAGGTTATGACAAAGAAAACTCAAGAGTAGTGAGGTAAGAACCAAAGAGACAGATTGGTGTGATCCATAGATAGTATGTTTTGGCTTGTTTGAATTTGGACAGTGGTCAGGGATAGTAAGTTAATAAATGAAACTAGAAGAGAAAAGAAATCTTAAATATTGACTTTGTTTAAAGTTAAACTTTGAGGAGGAAGGTACAATAAGAGATCACTAAATGAATTTAAGAATTGGATGTTTTTGACAGGTTAGGTATAGTTACTTAGAAATAAAAGTAGAGGAATTGGGACTCAAAATGCTATTCTTCATTCATTCACTCATTTCTTTATTTCAAAAGAGTTACTGAGGAGCTATGACCAGCAAGGTCTTAATGTTATCAAGGGAAACTGAAAGATAAAATTAGGAAAAATATAGTTCAGTTTCAGATTAAAATAAAGGTACACATAAAAAGAATCTGTGTCAGGATATAGTATGTGATCTAAAAAAGCCTAATTTAATTGGTGTCACACTTAGATGAAGACAAAGTTATATAAATTTTGACAAAAATCACAGAATGAGGTGTGAAGAATGTGGATAGATTGATTTATTGATTACTTTTTAAAATAATGTTTTATTTTTAGTTATAGTTGACATACAATATTGTACTAATACTTTCAGCTGTACAACATAGTGATTAGACATTTATATAATTTATTAAGTTACCACCCCAATAAGTCTAATACTTATCTGATACCATATATAGTTATTACAATATTATTGACTATAATTCCTATTCGGCGTTTTACATATTTGTGACTTTTTTTTATAACTGGCAACTTGTACCTCTTAAGATTTAAACTGTGCATTGGGATGGTTAAAATATGCATTTGCAAAATGGCATTGGATAATTGTTTAATTAATCACATGTATATTAGAATTAGAAGGTGTTATTCCCCCAAGATATCACCTTCTCAATATCTTTAATGCTATATTTAATATTTGTAAAGCTTTTTTATTTTTTAGAGACAGAGAGAGTCAGAGAGAGGGATAGACAGGGACAGACAGGAATGGAGAGATGAGAAGCATCAATTATTAGTTTTTCGTTGCACATTGCGACACCTTAGTTGTTCATTGATTGCTTTCTCATATATTTGTAAGGGTATTTAAAAATAATTTTGCCCACTTTATTTTTTCTTTCTGAAAGCATAGCACAAGGTTATTTTTATCAATCACATAAAGTGAATTAATTATTGTTAGGGTGTGTGTGTGTGTGTGTGTGTGTGTGTGTATGCTGGAATATATATGGAGTAATGGAATGTAAATATGGTTTAATTAATTAAGTATGTGAAGTTTCTTGCCCTTATCTAAGCAAGAGAAAGGACAGTTTTAACTAAAGGCAATGCCTACTTGCCTAATTTGTGTTTAAATTACACATTTCATGCACATTTTATATGTTGATCCCTGTTTCCATGATGGCAAAGACTATATATATCTCATAAATGCATTTATATATTTATACAGACTCTCCATTTCTGGTTTCTTTCCAAACAATAAGCTTAGTCACCTTATTTATGAAACCAAAATAGCAGTGTACTTATTCATGACTCATATCCTTTGATTATTTAGAAGCACATGGTTTTACTCAGAGAGGTACAGTATTTCTCTTTCTGTAACACTGTAGACTGTATTAAAAATATATAAATTTTTATATTAATTAGGGGACAAAGAAACCCATAAATAATTATCATTACTGATACAGTATCAGGAGAGAGTATATACGTCCTTTCATGTCCTGAATGATGAATAAAATAAATGAGCTAAAACCTGCATCTCCATTTAAATTGCTGAATTTGGACATGGTTTCAGTTTTTATATTTTCTTTACTTTCTTCAAAGATATTCAAGTACATCCCTTGGAGAAATAACAAAATATGATACATTATTTAACAAAAAGGCAAATGGTAGAGATCTGAGGTCATTTAAAGACTCATTTTTTTCTGTGAAAAGTAAATATTTCATCTAACACATTATCTGACCCACTAGAAAATGCAGACTCTGTGCTTAATATCCAAATATGTTGACCAAAACATAATCACTAGTGTTGAATTCTTGCTCATCAGTATTTCATGCTTCCACCTGAAGATGAAAGCAGAGAAGAAACTACCTTTAGTGTAAATGTAACAGAAATAAGCTCATCAGAGACCAAAGGCTTTTATCGTTTACTCATTCCCAAGTCACATTGACTTCAATCAACTTCAGCCTCTCAGCTGGAAAAATCTGACTGCAGGATAGAAAATTGAATTTCTTTAATAGAATTACAGAGGATCAAGACTTATATGATGAGTTTAATATCTTGGACATAGAAGGAATTACTAATCACATAAGATCCTTAAAAAGCTGCTATTGACTTAGAGTATTTCATGGTTTCTAAATATGAAACATTTTTAAAAAAGTAAATATATCCACATAAATATGCAGTTGCTGGTTTCAAAAAGCATTTCATTAGAGTGTTGTATAAATTATGTCCTAATGGAAATGAGGTGAACGAATTGGAGTATACAAAGATTCAACAGTAAGGAAAATAAATCATGATAAATTTGATTATGAGAATTGCATCAGTTTCTTACAATTAACCTCCCAAATCTTACATTCTTTTCTCTCTCCCATATCCTGTATCAATTTCTAAGGAGAGTGAATAGTGATGAAAACAACAATTATAGCAAACATTAATAGTACCAGGTAATATATTATGAATTTATATGTATTATTACATTAATTCTAACTATAACTTCTTATGATAGATAATATTATTCCCATTTTACTATTAAAGAAACTAAAGACCAAAGAAGCTAAGCAACTTTTCCAGGTAACACATGTAAAAAGAGAGAATGCAGGAAATCAAACCTAGGTATGCCTGAAATAAAAGCCAATGAAAACAGCACATTTGTTTCACACAGAAGCCATAGACTCCCTCTGTTCTTCTTCTTTTTTTTAATTGATTTTAATTTATTGTGTTTACATAGATTCTAGTGTTGCCCCGAATGCATCCCCCCTCCCTCGTATTCCCCTCAACATCTCCCATGCCCCCCTCCCTACAGCGCCCTCCCCTCTTCCTTTTAGGTTTATCCCATCCTATCATCCCCTTTCCCTCTGTTCTCTTTTCCTCTGGTCCCTTTGATCTATCTCAGTTCCGTTACTCAGTTCACATTGTTCATTGGATTTTTCAAATGAGCGAGGTCATATGATATTTTTCTTTTTCTGCCTGGCTTATTTCACTTAACATAATAGTTTCCATGTTCATCCATGTTGTCGCAAAAGGTAAGATTTCATTCTTTTTCATGGCCTCATAGTATTCCATTGTATATATGTACCACCGCTTTTTAATACATTTGTGCACTGATGGACACTTGGGCTGTTACCAAATCTTTGCTATTGTGAACAATGCTGTCATATACATAGTGGTGCATTTCTTCTTTTGAAACAGTGCTATGGTGTTCTTGGGGCATGTTCCTAAAAGTGGGATAGCTGGGTCAAAAAGCAGTTTGATTTTTAATTTTTTGAGGAATCTCCATACTATTTTCCACAGAGGTTGCAACAGTCTGCATTCCCACCAGCAGTGCAGGAGGGTTCCCTTTTCTCCACATCCTCGTCAGCACTTATTCTGTTTTCTTGATGAGCGCCATTCTGACCGGTGTGAGATGATATCTCATTGTGGTTTTTGTTTTTTTTTAATAAATAAATTTTTATTTAAATGGGGTGACATCAATAAATCAGGGTACATACATTCAAAGAAAACATTTCCAGGTTATCTTGTCATACAATTCTGTTGCATACCCATCACCCAAAGAAAGATTGTCCTCCATCACCCTCTATCCAATTTTCTTTGTACCCCTCCCCCTTCCCCCCCTCCCTCCTTTCCTCCCCCCACCCCCGTATCCACCACATTCCCGTCCATGTCTCTTAGTCTCACCCCTCTGTCCCACCAATGTATGGAATCCTGCAGTTCTTGTTTTTTTCTGATTCGCTTATTTCACTCCGCACAATGCTATCAAGATTCCACCAATCTGCTGCAAGTGATCCGATGGTGACAACAATTCCAGTGCCATGTGGACTTTTCCTGGACTCCTGCTCCCTGTGACAGATCCTACAGACGGAACTGTGGTTGGGTTGCATTTTTCAGGGATTTGACATGGTGATGGGGCCAACTTGGACTTGGTGAACATGTTAAGGACACTACTCTTTTATGGATTCTTGCTGTATTGGCCAAGAGTTTGCTTAAAGGCTTTTAATCACTATAAAAAAGAAATAGAAGGCTGGATAAAGAAGATGGGGCACATATACACCATGGTATACTGGTCAGCTAGAAGAAATGATGTCATTGAATCATTGTGGTTTTAATTTGCATTTCTCTAATGATTAGTGATGTTGAGTATTTTTTCATATGCCTATTGGCCATCTGTATATCCTCTTTGGAGAAATGTCTATTCATTTCTTTTGCCCATTTTTTGATTGGATTGTTTGTCTTTCTGGTGTTGAGATTTACAAGTTCTTTATAAATTTTGGTTATTAACCCCTTATCAGATGTACTGTCAAATATGTTCTCCTATTGTGTAGTTTGTCTTTTTATTCTGTTTGTATTGTCTTTAACTGTGCAAAAGCTTTTTAGTTTGATATAGTCTCATTTGTTTATCCTGTCTTTTATTTCCCTTGCCCATGGAGATAAATCAGCAAATATACCACTGTGAGAGATGTCGGAGAGCTAACTGCCTATGGTTTCTTCTAAGATGTTTATGGTTTCACGCCTTACATTTAAGTCTTTTATCCATTTTGAGTTTATTTTTGTGAATGGTGTAGGTTGGTGGTCTAGTTTTATTTTTTTGCAGGTTGCTGTCCAATTTTTCCAACACCATTTGTTAAAGAGGCTGTCTTTACTTCATTGTATGCTCTTACCTCCTTTATCAAATATCAGTTGTCCATAGAGCTGTGGGTTTATTTCTGGGTTCTCCATTCTGTTCCATTGATCTATGTGCCTGTTCTTATGCCAGAACCAGGCTGTTTTGAGTACAATGGACTTGTAGTATAGATTGATATCAGGAAGTGTGATTTCTCCCCCTTTAGTCTTCTTTTTTTAAGATTGCTGAGGCTATTTGTGTTCTCTTTTGGATCCATATAAATTTTTGGAATATGTGATCTATATCTTTGAAGTATGACATTGGTATATTAATTGGTATTGCATTGAATTTATAAATTGCTATGGGTAATATAGACCTTTTATGATGTTTATTCTTCCTAACCATGAGCACGGTATATGCTTCCATTTCTTTGTATCTTCCTTGATTTCTTTTATCAATGTTTTATAATTTTTCGAGTACAAGTCTTTAGTCTCCTTGCTTAAATGTACTCTTAGGTACTTTATTTTGTTGGTTGTAATAATGAAGGGGATTGTTTCCTTAATTTCTTTTTCTGACTGTTCATTGTTGGTGTATAAAAATGCCTCTGATTTCTGAGTATTAATTTTATATCCTGCCACCTTGCTGAATTCATATATCAGGTCCAGTAGGTTTTTGACTGAGACTTTAGGGTTTTCTATATACAATATTATATCATCTGCAAATAATGATTCTTTACTTCTTTTCCAACTTGAAGGCCTTTTATTTTTTTTTCTTGTATGATTGCTGTGGCTAGGACTTCCAGGAATATGTTGAATAAGAGTGGTGAAAGGGGGCACCCCTGCCTTGTTCCTGATCTTAAGGAGATTTAATTTTTGCCCATTGAGTATGATGTTGGCTGTGGGTTTGTCATAGATGGCCTTTATCACGTTGAGGTCTGTTCCCCGTATTCCCACTTCGTTGAGAGTTTTGATCATGAATGGGTGCTAGATTTTATCAAATGCTTTTTCTGCATCTATTGAAATTATCACGTGGTTTTTCTCCTTCCTTTGGTTTACATGATGAATAGCATTGATTGATTTGCGAATATTGTACCAGCCTTTCCTCCCCAGAATAAATCCCACTTGATCATGGTGTATGATTTTTTCCATATATTGTTGGATCCGGTTTGCTAATATTTTGTTGAGGATTTTAGCACCTATATTCATCAGAAATATTAGCCTATAATTTTCTTTCTTTGTGTTGTCTTTCCCTGGTTTTGGAATCAGAATGATGCTCATCTCATAAATGGAGCTTGGAAGTCTTCCTTCCACTTGAATTTTTTGAAATAGCTTGAGAAAGATAGGAGTTAGTTCTTCTTTGAATATTTGGTATAATTCACTTGTGAAGCCATCTGGCCCAGGACTTTTGTTTGTTGGGAGTTTTTTGATAACTGTTTTGATCTCATTTGGTGTAATCGGTCTGCTTAGGTTTTATGATTCTTCCAGATTGATTTTTGGAAGATTGTATGTTTCAAGGAATTTGTCCATTTCATCTAGGTTGTCTAGTTTTTTGGCATACACTTCTTCATAGTATTTTCTTACAATATTTTGTATTTTTGTTGTGTCAGTTGTTATTTCCCGACTCTCATTTCTAATTTTATTTATTCGAGTCCTCTCTCTTTTTTCTTGGTGAGTCTAGATAAAGGTTCATCAATATTGTTTACCTTTTCAAAGAACCAGCTCCTAGTCTCATTGATCCTCTGTATTGTTTTTTTAGCCTCTATTTCATTTATTTCTGCTCTGATCTTTCTTATTTCCTTCCTTCTACTACATTTGGGCTTTACTTGCTGTTCTTTTTCTAGTTCTTTTAGATGCAGGGTTAAGTTGCTTATTTGAGCTTTTTCTAACTTCTTAAATTGTGCCTGTAGTGCTGTGAACTTCCCTCTCAGTACTGCTCTCACTGTGTCCCATAAATTTTGAGTGGTTGTATGCTCATTATTATTCATTTTTAGGAACTTTTTAATTTCTTTTTTGATCTTATTCTTAATCCATTCGTTATTTAACAACCTGCTATTTAGTTTCCATGTGTTTGAGAATTTTTGAGTTTTTCTGTTGTGGTTGATTTCTAGTTTCATGCCATTGTGATCAGAGAAAGTGCTCGATATGATTTCAATCTTCTTAAATTTGTTGAGACCACTTTTGTGCCCTAACTTGTGGTCCATCCTAGAGAATGTACCATGAGCACTTGAAAAAAAAATGTCTATTCTGCTGCTTTAGGGTGAAAGGTTCTGAAGATATTTATTAAATCGAGTTGATCTAGTGTGTCCTTTAAGTTTGCTATTTGTTTGTTAATTTCCTTTCTTGAGGATCTATCTAGTGATGTTACTGGGATATTAAAACCCCCTACTATTATAGTATTGCAGTTGATCTCACTCTTTATATCCATCAAAGTCTGCTTTATATATTTAGGAGCTCCTATATTAGATTTGTAGATATTTATAATAGTTATATCTTCCTGTTGGATTGCTTCCTTTATCATTATGGAGTGGCCTTCTTTATCTACTATATTTTTTGTTTTAAAGTCCATTTTGTCTGATATAAGTATTGCTACCCCAGCTTTTTTTTTTCATTTCCATTTGCATGAAATGTTTTCTTCCATCCTTTATCTTCAGCCTATGTGCATCTTTTGTTTTAAGGTGTATCTCTTGTAAACAGCATATGTACAGGTCCTGTTTTCTTATCCATGCAGCTACCCTATGTCTTTTGATTGGATTATTTAATCCATTTACATTTAGGGTTATTATTGATATGTAGTTGTTTATTGCCATTTTATTTTTTAAAGCTGTATTCCTCTTTTGCTATATTCTTTTCCCACTTTGATCTGTTTACACCATGCCCCTTAACATTTCCTGCAGCATTGGTTTGGTTGTAATGAATTCCTTGAGGTTTTGTTTTGTCTGAGAAACTTTTTATTTCTTCTTAAATTTTAAATGATAGCCTTGCTGGATAAATTAGTCTTGGTTGTAGGTTCTTGTTATGCATTACTTTGAATATTTCTTGCCATTCCCTTCTGGCCTCAAGTGTTTCTATTGAGAAGTCTGATGTCATCCTTATGGGGGCTCCTTTGTAGGTGATAGCCTTTTTTTCTCTAGCAGCTTTTAATATTTTCTCTTTATCACTTAGCTTAGGTATTTTAATTATGATGTGTCTTGGTGTAGGTTTCTTTGGTTTTCTCTTTAATGGAGTTGTCTGTGCTTCTTGAACTTGTGAGAGTTTCTCCTGCATTAATTTAGGGAAGTTTTCAGCTATGATATGCTTGAACAAAGTCTCTATCCCTTGTTCTTTCTCTTCTTCAGGAACCCCTATAATGTGGATGTTATTTCTCTTTATGTTCTCACAGAACTCTCTAAGAATTTCCTCAGACTTTGTGAGTCTCATTTCTTTTTTCTTCTCTGCTTTCTGGCCTTCATTCCAGTTGTCCTCCAACTTGCTGATTCAATCCTCAGCTCTATTCTTCCTGTTTTTAATTCATTTCATTGTGGTCTTCATTTCTGATATTGTATTTGTCATCTCTGACTGATTCTTTTTTAATATTTCAATATCCTTTTTTATACTTGCTATTTATTTAGGTGTTTGTAATGACCATCCATTGTTGTGCTAAGATCCCTAAGCATCCTTACAATCATTATTTTGAACTTCGCAGCCAGAAGTTTGGTTATTTCCATATCACTCAGTTCACTTCCTGAATGTTTCTCTTGTGGTTTCATTTGGATTGCACTTCTCTGTCTTCTCATTATATCTGTGTATTTGGGTGTTTTGTTTATATAGCTGGTTGAGTCTAGGCTTGGTGTTTTCTACCTCTAGTTTTCAATTGTGTTATTTCTAGGTCTTCTTGGGTTGGCATCAGCTATTATTTGTGATCCACTTTTGGATTTGGGCTGCTTTGAAGTCTTGGTTTCTTTGTTTTCTTAACAGGTGATTGTTGTGTCTTGTTTGCAGATCTCAGCAGGGGGCTTTTTTGAAACTGTATCCAGAAATGCGGTGGGTGTGACCTGAGGCTCTGAAGTCTTCTTCTGCCAGTTAATCTCTCTGAAGGTGCATTGCTTTCTCAGCTTTAGTAGGGGGAGGTGTATCTCAGATCTCCATAGAGACTAGAGTTACTGCCCCTCCTCCCCACTTCTTGTTTTCAGCTGTGTCTTGTTGTGCTGATTGGAGCTGGAGAGATGTCTGTATCTCTGTGACCTGGAAGTACTTTTGTATTTTGCTTTGTGGAAGGATCAACCCCTCCCCCAGTTATGGCCACCTACAGCACTGAATGAGTCAGCTTTTCAGGTCATCACCTGCATTCTTCTCCCCCTCACCATCCGTTTCTCTCTCCCTCCTTTCTTTTTGGAAGACAAGCAGGCCCTTTCAACACATCTCATTTCCTGGTTGCCGGGCAAGTGTCTGTGAGCAGTATTTACTGCTCTTTTCCTTGGAGTGAGGTCCCTTCTGGGCTCTCAGCCTCACCCATCCCTATGTTCCTATAAGAAGGGAGATTTAGGTGCTGCCTACCAGGTTTATTGTGGCTTCTTCTTTGCTCCTTAGTTTTTGAGAGCTGTTCTTGTAGTCCAGAGTTGGTTTTTCACTCTGATTGTTCAGAAATTAGTTTATAATCCAGTTTGGTGATGTGAGCTGGGAGTCTGTGCATTTGCCTACTCTGCTGCCATTTTCAGGTCCCTCTGTTCTTCTTCTTTATAAAGCTACTTAAAACCAAGTCCTCTCATCTGATCCCAGCTTATATATTAAAGAAACATCAACAATAAATCATAGCTCTGTAGCAGGAATTGAGCACAATTACATGGGTATTTAGAAAGACATAGGTAGATGAAATTTAAAATGTGCCATAAAAAATTGTTTGAGCAGAAAGACCCAAGAACTTCTAACATGGATGCTTTCTGGAAACTATTTTTTTATTCCTTTTTCAAAGCTATATTCTTGTTTACTTAAGATAATCTAGTTAGAGTCTAGCTTCCAACCCTATAAAATAATGAAAACAAAGAATTCCTATTAAATAACAGATAATATAAGATTTTAAAAATAAAATTTTTTTAAGAGTATTTCATAGATTATTTGAAGGTGTTCTTGTTTTGTTTTTCAGTTGTGAGGAGGAGGCTGTGGGGCATTTGAGTGTTCAAGACATCATATTACATACCTACTATGGAAGAATCTTAAACAAAAACAAAACAGATTGAGCTGAAAAAAATTTCAGCCTGATGAAAATGAAAGAAGTCAGGAGAGGTCTAGTCTTAAACCTGATATCTTAAATAGATTAGATTCTTGAACTAAGTAAGATAGTCAGAATACAATGAAAATTTTATCTACTCTAATTAAATTTTATCTTTTGTCTGTAGCATGTTTTCTCGGCCAGTTCTTCAAAATAACTTTAGATCAGATCTCAGTGGTCAATTTCTGGGTTTCCAGAGTGCAAGAATCATTGATGTGTCTAGCTCAGGGGTCCTCAAACTTTTTACACAGGGGGCCAGTTCACTGTCTCTCAGACTGTTGGAGGGCCAGACTATAAAAAAAACTATGAACAAATCCCTATACACACTGCATATATCTTATTTTAAAGTAAAAAAACAAAACGGGAACACATACAATATTTAAAATAAAGAACAAGTAAATTTACATCAACAAACTGACCAGTATTTCAATGGGAACTAAAAATAAGACAGCTCCTATCTCTTGGTGGTAAAATTAATATAAGACAGGGTCTTATAATAGGGAAAACGTAGTGTGTAGTAATATGATAGGAGACTTTTGGGCAAAGGGAGGTTATAGGGGCCATTATGTTGTTGTACATTTGGTGGAGTATGGGGGTCATTGTACTGTGTAGTGATGGTTATAGTGCTTTGCCTTTCTTCCTACTTCTGCTGTTATTTCACACTGTTTCCAGTGATGTGGGGCACTGCAGCTGCAGACCCAATATGCGTCATATGACCTGCTTCCGGAGCCGTGATGTGTGTGTTCCACGTCACCGGAAGTAGTACTGTACATGAGAGATGCTGCACTTTGTGGAGCCGCCACATACAGTACTCCAGGAGCACAGGATGCATAACCCTCTCACTGACCACCAATGAAAGAGGTGCCCCTTCCGGAAGTGTGGTGGAGGTCGGATAAATGGCCTTAGTGGGCCACATGTGGCCCGCGGGCCGTAGTTTGAGGACCCCTAGACTAGCTTTAGCTTGAGGTGGTTCTCATCAAAGCCAGGAGTTTGTTAGGATGTGTATTTCCACCAGTTAAAAACCTGAACTTCTGTTTTAGTTTCTACCTAGCACATTCTGATAACACGCATTCTCATGATGGTGTACTGTGTCTACCTCAAGTCCAACCAGTAGCTGCTATCCTGTTGTCAGAAAATTGACCTCCTAGTACTAACTATAATGAAGAAGAGGCTGTACAGAGAAATTAGTTAGGTCCAATACAAGAACCACATGCAATTTAATGGCATATTCCACTTTTAATTTCTTTCAAATTCACTCGGTATCTTCAACACCCTTTTGCTGCTAACATATAATTCTTCAGGTTCCATATTATATCTATAACTTAGTGAAGGTTTTATTCAACTCCATACCACCATCTCAAGTACACTGAATCTCAATCTCTCTTGTTCTCTCTTTCTCGCTCCCTCTTCTCTCTCTCTCTCTCTTCCTTTCTCTCTCTCTCTCTCTCTCACACACACACACACATGATTAGGCTTTCCTATTATATTGTCTTATAGTACCATTTTCTTTATATTATAACATGCATCATAAGGTATTATGTAATTTTGTTAATTATTTGATTAATTTCACCTTCTTCAGGTGATAAATTTGATGGATTCTGGGGAAAATTTTATTTTGTTTACCATTTTATAGCTAAACTAGCACTATATCTACAACATAGTAGCCAGTAAATAAATATAATAAAGTAAATAAATAATTTTTTTTGTATTTTTCTGAAGCTGGAAATGGGGAGGCAGTCAGACAGACTCCTGCATGCGCCTGACCGGGATCCATCCGGCACGCCCACCAGGGGATGATGCTCCACCCATCTGGGGCATCGCTCTGTTGTGATCAGAGCCATTCTAGCACCTGTGCTTCATCTTATGTCTTCTGAATGAATGGCACTACTATTCACACAAATCGGAGGCAGAGGCCACAGAGCCATCCTCAGTGCCCGGGCCATCTTTGCTCCAATGGAGCTTCGGCTGCGGGAGAGGAAGAGAGAGACAGAGAGGAAGGAGAGGGGGAGGGGTGGAGAAGCAGATGGGCACTTCTCCTATGTGCCCTGGCCAGGAATAGAACCCGGGACTTCTGCATACCAGGCCGATGCTCTACCACTGAGCCAACTGGCCAGGGTCAAGTAAATAAATAATTTAAGTACATTTTGCCACCCAGTTTTCTTCATTTCCTGGACTATGTCTCTTCAGAAATCTATGCTTATTTTAATTAAACATTCATTTATCATCATTGTTGGAGATCAAGGTTTTGGTTTAATTTTTCTAATCTCTTTGCCCTGTTCAGTCCTAGCTATTACTTAACCCCTTTGTCTTTTGCTGCAGCCCTAGCATGACTTCTGAAACACTATTCTTTTGAATTCTTTCACATGTCTGTACCACTTCTCAGACATGGCAGATTACTCTAAAATATTTCAAGTTTAATCTAATCAAAATCAAAGCTGTTAATTCTGTTCTAAAATGCCATTTCCCCTGTCACTATTATGACCAAGTGTTCATGGGTTTGTGCATGCATACATAGGCACAGGCTGTGCTTCATCTTATGTCTTCTGAATGAATGGCACTACTATTCACACAAATCGGAAATGGGAGTCATGTTGGACTTTTTTGGTGCTTACTCTCTGAATCTCATACGTGCTAATGCTTCTTGACTTTAGTAATATCCAGTAATACCCAGATCTGCACTAGATTAGAAGCTTAATCAATTTATTCACTGTCTGATATTAGAAAATTTACTTAAACTTCTCCATGTTGCTTGATTTCCTACATACTAACTGTGAGTAGTACGTAATACCACCATCTACCTGGGAGGGTTGATTATTAATTAAATAAAACTAAAATAATCAATGTAATTGCTAATTAAATAAGATTGTGCAAGTTAAATATCTGGAATCATCTATTTGTCTTTGAATTACTGTTATTTACTCTTTAAACGCCTTGGTTCATCAAGCAATAATCTGATTTTGCTGTTCTATTTTTACCTCTCTCAACTTCATTCTCCACAAGTTTGCCAGAAGCATCCTTAAAAACCTCACATCCTAGCATATATTTCTATCTTGCTTAAAGCCCTTCAGTAACTCTCAACAGCTTCTTGGATGAATCTCTCACTCCCTACTGGGATTTACAAGGCTGTTATAGACGTGGGTCTTGTATTCCTCCGCAGATTTTTTCCGGCTCCTCTCCTCCTTACAGTCTTTGTTCCATCCATACAAATACACAAATGTTTTCTAGTTTTATGAGATGGTTTTATGACCCCATATGTCTGCATCTTCTATTTCTTCTTGAAAAGCCTTTCCTTGTTATTTTACCAAGTTAAATTCTATGTATCCTTCAATATACCCTCTAGGCTCTTATTCTCTGTAGGATTAAACTAGACCTTTTGAAAAATAGTGAATTATTTTTGTATTTTTTCCACCACTGAATCTTATATTTGCCTGACCTGTGATGGCTTGGTGGATAAAGCATTGACCTGGAATGCTGAAGTCACCAGTTCAAAACCCTGGGCTTGCCCAGTCAAGGCACATATGGGAATTGATGCTTTCTGCCCCATGCCCCCTTCTCTCTCTCTCTCTCTCTCTCTCTCTCTCTCTCTCTCTCTCTTCCCTCTCTAAAATGAATAAGTAAAATATTTAATAAAATTATTTGAATCTTATATTTGAGTGTATTATATAACACTTGTGCTTTGTGTGGTGCTTACTTGCATACATGTCTACCTCTTCTACTCAACTGTAGGTGATAATCTTACATTAGAAATTATGTACTGGGTTACAGATTCAATGGTGGATAAGGCATTGTCACAGATCCTAAACAGTTTATAATCTGAAGGAGACAGACATGTCAGTAAAAAGTTTGAATTTAGAGATGTGTTTCAAGTGAAAGAATACAAAATGTGCTTTGTGATGTCCAATAAAGGGACAGATTTCCTCTGCCTAGGAAGATTGAAAAGATCTTAGTAATAGTATGACTTTGGGCAGTGTGTTAAAGATGTTAGAATCAGTCAGACAAGAAAGAATAGGCAGCAAGACTGAAATTTGAAAAGATTTTATAAGTAAAAGCACAAGAGGAGGGAATTATATATGGGAAGTGCATTTTCTAATAGTCAGAATAGTGTATTTAGAAGATAGTGCCAAGTTGAGAACAGAAAATAGCTGTATTCTGAGTTATGAACATTCCTAAATGTTCAGATAAATGTCTGAATTAATACTTTAAAAAATAGTAAACCACAGAAGGATCATAAATAGAGGAAAATATCTTAAGTTTTGTGTCAAATGGCCTTGTTAAACAGCCAATTAGAAAGCTAAAGTGTTAATCTAGATTATCTCTGGTTAGGACACAGAAATACATTAGGCAGTGAGATGGGTGTATAATAAAGTATATGAAATTAAATTAAATCTTAAATAGAAGATAGATTATTTAATGACTTATTTAAAAGTAAGGGCTGATTAAAAGAGAAAAATCTAGTAAGGCTCTCAGATTTCTTGATTGTATGACTAGAAAAAGTAATATTGGGGGACAGGTGGATTTTATTTATAAGGTATAGACATTAAGATAATTTTGGCATATGTTGAGATATAAAGCCTGAGAATCACAATTTCATCAGTAAGAAATTAGAGACAAGTATCTAAAACTAGGAGGACAGGTCTGGGCCAGAGAAAGTGATTGGGTTATTCTGAGTACATAATGGTATTTGAAAAAGTGGATTAATTCACTCATTCAGTGAGCAAATAACAAGTCAAGGCAAAAAATTCAAGAAAAATAAAAATGTAAAAAATGAGGAGAAGAAAATACATTTATGAAAAACTTTGAAGAGCCATCATAAAACCATAATAGAGTGCAATTAAAGAGAAGCCAAAGGAATAGAGACTTAAAAGAAGGAAGAAGTATTCAAAATGTGCAACTCTTTGGAGAATTTAAAACAGACAATGGTCAGTGTTAGCCAACAAATTTAGAAATGAAATCTTGAAGAGTTCAGCATCAGTAGAATGTAATGTAAAAGAAGCAAATTGCAGAAGCTAAAGGAGGAGAAGCAGGAGTTGAGGAATTGGGAATATAAGATTAGTCTCATTTTTAAAAAAAGATATTTAGCTGATGGGAGCGTCAGAGACATGATCATTCAAGAAAGTGATTTGTTTGTTTGCTTTTTCATTTAGTAAAAATATTTAAGAAAGTTTATCAGCAAAAATAGGGGAGTGGTGGAGAGTATAAACTTTCCAAAGAGGAAATTGGCTTAATCACTAATACTAAATTAAATTTGCCATCTTATCATACATATACCAGCTTTGTCAAACGAGTATGAAAGTAAGGAAGTTCTCCTCCTTAAAAACTTTTGACACATTTATTTTATCCTCCCATTTATGAAGAGCCCATTTAAAAAATTTTTGAAATAATATCCTTTATTACCTCCCATCTAGAATTTTCCATTTTCTTTTTCTTTCAACATATCTACTCAGGTGCTTACCTCCTCTACCTAATAAGTAAAGTTCCTCTTTAGTCTCAAGAACATTTTGCATTTCCTTTTAGTATAAAAATGCTTTTCTGTTGTAGGTATTTGCAAGATGACTGTGATTGTTAAAAATTTATTTCTGCAGATGTGATGATGGGTTGACTATCAACCCATTCCTGACTGGGGATGTTACTAATATTGACCCCAGATAAATTTGGAGTTTAGAAGGCATCTTTGATGTTTGATCTCCAAGAAAAAACTAAGGCAATACTGCTCAAACTTTAATATCAGAATCATCTGCAGAAAACAGTAATTTTTGGACTCTAACCCTAGAGAATCTGA